>NW_011628048.1:258772-311423 GCF_000512975.1 Sesamum indicum
CACTCTTTCGTTTTTCACTAACGTAGGGATAAAATAGAGTTTTGATCAGCTCCTTGTACTGAAGTAGGCATTTTGATAATTGAGATAACTATAGTTAATCGAACTACATATATATATATATATAGATATATATATACTTTTCGTAGATATACTTCACTGTTAATATATGTAATTTATCTTTATTACGTTGTTGACCTATGAAATTGTTATTATGCGCTTACCTATGGTTCTGTTGTATGGCAATCATATATAATTAAAACCCATCAAAGGGAGACGTTGCTCTTCTAGATTCATCCACAACATATAGACTCCTACTCTAGAATAGCTATTTAATACATAAAGGATCAAATAATAGTTTGTTAATATACCTATGAGAAGCATCCCGCAAGATAAATAGGTACAGAAAATCAATCAACACAATCTGAACAATATGATAAGCATATACCTAATATATTGAGTACCCCCTTCAGCCTGCAATGTTGCACCACAAGATACAAAAATAAATATTTTGACAATAAGGTTTATTCATTTAGACATTCCTTTTTTAAGAAAAAATAACTGATAACTAGTACATCATTAAATTTCAAACTATTTATAAATAAAAAGATAAAACAATAACAATAGAGGAAATACAATAATATATAATTAAAACTCCATGCAAATTTTGCAATCCCATCAAACGGAGATATTGCTCTTCCCAATTCAATCACAACAATCAGATTCCTACTCCAAAAGAGTGATTTGATACATTAAGGATCAGATAATGGTTTGCTAGTGTACCTATGAGAAGCATCTGCAAGATAAACCTATTTAGAAATAATGTGGGACAAGCATTACTGATTCAAGTGCAAAGAAAAGGCATTGGAAACTTTCTTCAAATGTCACATTTAGAGAAGAAAAAACTTGGTACTGAAGTGCTCCAGTAGAGAAAAACATAAACTAGCTACACATTTTACTAGTCCATAGCCATGTAATGATATTAACTTGCCTAACTAAATACACATTATAGCATCAAGCAGATCAATCCACAAATTCTCAGCAATATGGATAAGCACATATCCAATATTTTGAGTTTCCCCTTTAGCCAGCAATAAAAAGTAAATATTTTGATACTATAGGCTTATTCATTTGGACTTTTTTTTTAAAAAAAAAAAGTAACTGATAATTAGTACATATATAAATTTCAAACTACTTATAAATAAAAAGATAAAATAATAACAATAGAGGAACTATAAAGATATATAACTAAAACTCCATCAAATATGTCAAACCCATCAAAGGGAGACATTGCTCTTCCCAATTCATCCACAACAATCAGACTCCTACTCCTAAAGAGCTATTTGACACATTAAGGATCAGATAATGGTTCGTTAATGTACATATGAGAAGTATCCTGCAAGATAAACCAACTAAAAAATAATGTGCCACTTGCTGACCCATAAGCCAAAAATAAAAAAGAAGAAAGAATGAAAGGTACAAAAAACAAAGCAAGATTTCAAAAATGATAAAAAGAAAAAGCAATATAAAAGAAAAAGAAGAAAGAAAAGCAACAACCAAAAAATGCTAGATCCGCAAAATAAAATAAAAAAAATGAAAAAGCAATATCCACTAATTCGGCAAGAGTATGGAGAACAATGTTTGCTCCTGGCAAGAGAAGAAAACAACTATTACTATTATTAGATGTGCAAGGTACTTGTTGTCCTAATTTTTTCAGTTTGTGTTTAGCTTTTTCAATTTCTAAAATATTTGTGTGCACATTTAGAGGGAGAGTATTTGAATGGCCTATTGGTAGGTTGTGGGTTGACACTGAGGTGATAAACATTGAGTGGGGTGTTAATTGAATTTTTTTAAGAAAATAATGAGTTTGTATCCTTTTCTCTCAAATCAGGGGCAATGTTACCCCCTTTTACAGGTGTCCAAAAGTTTGAAGATCTGTTACACTTCGACTAAATACATAGACTACTTGAAACGTTCTAATCTGGTAATTTTTTTTTTTGCTTGGATGGGTACTAATTTTTCGTTTTGGGTTGTTAGTCTTACTAACAAAATTGAAAGTCGAAAATATAAATGCTTTGGTAGCGGGACAACTTTGAAAATCATAAGAGTCAAAGGGATGAAAAAAAGGTATTTCTTAAGTTTTCTGCACGGAATTCTATATGAACAACACTATGAAATAAGCTCTTGGGAATGACAAAATTTTTCAAACTCAAGGATGTCCTTCCATTTGTCTAAACGATACAAGACTTGTTATGATCTAATTACCCCATTAACAGGCTTATCTTTAGAGAATAAGGTTGTAGTTGAATATTTATTTTGATATCTACTTAAAGATCTAAGTTGTGGATGCCATGCTTAACTTAATGGGATAAGTTGTGAGTAAATATTAGCTTTCATTTTTATCTTACTAGAATGCGGTTGTGGATTGGCATTTAGGTGTGCGTTTACTTTAGATCTATTGCTCCTCTCTAATAGAAAGGAAGGGTACGCATAGATGAAAATGCTATTAGCATTACATATTAGTCAACTGGTGAAAATATAAGGTGATAGTAGAGACAAGATAAAGATTCCCAATCCTGATCCTGAAAATCTTACTATCAGTTATCCCCCGAGAACTCCTGTGCTTCTGCTCCTGAAGGTAGCTATGCACTCTTCTTTGCAAGGGCTTTCTAAAAAGTGGCAGTTTTGCAGGTTGAGGTTGATGACGATCCAGTTGAAGCTAGCAAGGGTGACAAAGATGGGAAAATTGAGGTACTATCTGCATGCTTATTTAGTTCACGATCATGTTTTAGGTGTAAAGCGTTTCCCTTTAAGTTCACTTGGTGAAACTTTAGTAATGCTTATGGTGCAACAGAAAAAGAAGAAGATTAAGATATTAGTTGACTGATATTGGGATTGGGAGCTTACAAAATGGACCAATCCAATATGGGTGAGCCTATGAAATACTATTTTTTTTAGTTTATTTGCTGAAGCTGCTTGTCTTCAAAATTTAATGGTTCCTCTATTTGATGCAGCTCTGTAACCCTAAGGAAATCACTACAGAGAAATAAAATGAGTTCTAATAAAACATTTAATGAATACTTGGAAACTCTTGCCTTTTCACACTTTATACCTGAGGTTATTCGAGTTTCTTATTGTTGGGACAACTCTATTTAATATCCACTCTACAAGCCCCATGCTTCATTGGGTACTTCTATTTGTTGATATGCCTTTTGGACATAGTTACATACACTACGTGCAACCTTCTAATCTGATAATTTTTCGCTTGTGGCAGCAGGTAGCAGTTATTACAAAATTTCCTTTCAAGCTGTCATTCTTACTAAGAAAATTGCAAATCGAGGATATAAATGCTTTGGCCGTCACACAACAATGAAAATCACAAGAGTCAAAAGGATGAAAGAAAGGTATTTCCTAATTTCTGGACGAAATTCTGTATGATACAACTTGGTGAAATAGACTCCTAGAATGACAATAGTTCGAACTTTGACGAACTTAAGGAAGTCCTTCCATTTGTTCGGATGACACAAGACTTGTCCTAATCCAATTTCCCCATCAACAGGCGTGTCTTAAGTGAATGAGGTTGTAAATGAATTTTTATTTTCATATCTACTTAAGGAACTAAGTGTGGATGTCATGCTTAACTTAAGAGGATAACCTATGAGTAAAGGTTAACTTTCATTTTTATCTTAGTAGGATGAGGTTGTGGATGGGATTAGGTGTGCATTTACTAAGACTAATTGTAAAGCCGCACGCCAATTCCATGTTTAATTGCTTTTGAAATTCTTCATAATTTTTTTAAACAGTATATTATTTTTTGAACCGAACTCATATATTTAAGTTCTTCTTAGTAGCTTCTTCTCAAGTAAGAAAACAAGTTTTACTTCATCAGTATAAATAACACTGAATATTGTCTGATGTACATTTCTTCTTACATGTTTTTAATAATCATAATGCACATGTCATGTCTACCATCACAACATCATGTGACATGCATTCTATTCCGTATACCAGTAATGTAGAATATATTTTGTACATCAGACCGTCATATGTAGTATAATGCAATTGATCCTGCCTTAATCAGCCTATACTTCAATCATGAGAATTGATGTTCTCTAAATAAATGAGCGCTCTTTGTATATTGAACTTAAAGGAGTATTTGGTGATAAAAGAGTTGTTTGAACGTCTTCCAATGTGTCTGCAATATCTTTTGTTTCTTGTATATGGAGAAATTAATGAACATTCTCATCGTGTGGTTGCAGGAAACCTCTTAAGAGGTCGAAAAAAGGGAACAACACTGGTGGCGTAAGAGAAATTAAGTTAGTTAAGGGGAAAGGGAATGAATCTGCTGGAAATGTCTGTTTTATTTTCCTTTACTCCTGAGATTCTCTATGAACTTCATTGCGGTATAGGCTTACATGATATCATATAATGAAGTCAGCTAATTCGGTGGGTTGTTAATCTTCCAATTAAGAAAGAAGTGGTATATGGACCGATACATAAATAGGTTAGAATGGGAGACCAAATTTTCATTAAGTGCGCTAGCGAAGGTATTAAGAATTCCCCCTGAAAAAGTATTATTTAAGTAAGCATCTCACAAATCTTAACTTTCTCTTGTGCTTGTGATATGTGTCATTGAAATTTTTTACTGAATTGCATTTTGGTTTGCGTTGTTTTACTTATCAGCATTGTCAGTTCTTGCAGATTTAAAAAATCTGCTACATCAAGTGAATTTTTTTTGCATTCGTGGAAATTACATCTTTGTGTTTTGAATAAGTGATGTTTAATTTTGTTTTGCTCCAAAATTGATTCCTTTGCTGAACAAATTCAATTTTCAGTAATGAATGAGCACTAAAATATGCATTTGAATTCCCTTATTGCATTAAAATTATGAGAAATTCTTCTTCCTGCAAATTCTGTTTGCTGCATACATTTTGTTGCAGCGACCATTTTATAATTGGAATGTTGTCTTACACGGGTGACTTCTTGTTATTTTTTCAGACAACAAGAATGAATATTTGAAAATGCGTTGGGAGACAAGTTTAAGTGAATGGGAAGCAATTAAAAAAAGCAACATCCACAGGGAAAAAAAAAAGCACTAGCAAAGAAGAGAGATCTGTAAAACAGAAAAAAAGAAAAAGAAAAAGCAATATATAAAAATAAAAAATAAATAAATAAAAACAACAATTAAAAAAAAAGCAAGATCATTAAAAAAAATATCAATATCCACTACAACAGGAGTATGGAGATCAAATGTTTGCTCCTGACAAAAAAAGAGAAGAAAACAAGTATTATGATATATGAAAGGTACTTCTTGTGGTGGTTTGCTCATTTTTGTGTTTACCTTTTTCAGTTTTTAAATATGTGTATTAGAGAGAAAGTGTTTGGATGGCTTGTAATTGGGTAGGTTGTGGGGTGACACTAAGGTGATAAGCGTTAAATATTTTTAAGAAAGCAATGAGGTTGTGTCCTTTTGTCAAAATTCGGGGATAATGTTACCCCCTTTTGCAAGCGTCCAAAATGTTCATGATGTTTTCCACTCAAAATAAATATGAAGATTAATTGAAACTTTCTAATGTTATAATTTTTCTCTTGCTTTTGCAGGTACAACTTTTCACAAAATCTCTTGCTTTTGCAGGTACAACTTTGGCAGTCGGACAACTACGAAATTCGTATGAGTCAAAGGGATAAAAGAACGGTATTTCTTAAGTTTTCTAGATGGAATTCTATATGATACAATACTATGTAATAAACTCTTGGGAATGGCAATAATTTGGATTTTTACGAACTCAACGAAGTCCTTCCATCTGTTTAGACGGCACAAGACTTGCCTTGATCCAATTTCTCCATCAACAAGCTTATTTCAAGCGAATAAGTTCGTAGTTGAACATTTATTTTCGTATGTACTTAAGGAGCTAAATTGTGGATGCCATGCTTAACTTAAGGGGATAAGTTGTGAGTAAATGTTAATCTTACTAGGATGACGTTGCGGATTGGCATTAGGTGTGCGTTTAACACATAGTTATGATTCATAAAATGTTCATATTTATACTCTTTGTGGCAGGTTAGCCAACCTCATGTACCTTTGTCGTGAATAGCTTATATAGCAACAAGGGTGTGTTTCTTCATGAGCTTCTCAGGCATGTCTTTCAATCTACATGATATTCATATTCAAATCTTTCAATTTTGCAATATGTTGTACATTGCCAGAAATCTGTAGTATATGTTGATACTGCATAAGATGAGGTTTGAGAGCAGTGTCTGAAAAGCATGCATGGTTATCAAATGCTCCTATAAACTGGATTTTAGTTGGGGGAGATAAGAAAAATATGAAATTAGATTTAGTTCATTTCATGGGATGAGAATTTTCACCCTTGAGGAAAGAAAAACATGAATTATTACTCAAATTTTGTTTGCTTTACTGCTTTGTTGTCTTTCTATTGTTATATCCATTCATTATTTGATCTAAGTTACAAACTTTTACTTTAATAGAATATTCTTTTGTTATCTTTGATGACACTTAAATGTTTGCTGAAGGTAATGAATATCAGTTGCAATATAAATTTTTTTATACATGTTATTTCCTCTTACATGCTTGTTGCTCATGGATCTCAACATCCTAAGAAAACACCCCATCTGCGTGTTGAGCACTATTTATGTCTTTCCTACCATGCCTATGCCTTCTTAACATTTTTACTGACTTACGAAAACCTTGATCTTGGTCAACAGAAATGCAAGTGATGCCTTGGACAAGTTGCGGTTCCTTAGCGTTACTCCCTAACTTTTGACAGATGTCGTTGATCTTGACACTCGCATCTAGGCTGACAAAGATAATAGAATTACTACAATTACACCAGTTGTATGAGCTTTAAGCTCTGGTTTCAGCTTTACTGACTTCTTTCGTAATGTTGAATCATTTTCCCTATAAAGATACTGGGATTGCATGACTCTATAAGAGTTTGTTGATTGTCTTGGTACTATTGCACAAAGTGAAGCTGCAAAGTTGAAGGTGTGTAATCCCTTTAGGGATACTGATAGTTTATTGTTTTTGTCTATTCACAGTCATAACTATAAATCACCTTCCTATTTTGTTGTTTGACAGGAAAGCAAGGATGCGGGTGCTTCAGCGACTTAAGTGGTCAGTTTGCAGTGGGATTCTATTTAGCTTTTCTTATTTTGGAACGTGATGTACGGGTTTCTCTAATCTAATACCCCCTCTACTGTTGAATCTTACACCGCCACCCCCACTCTCACCCTCAAAGAAATTGTTTGGTTTTCCTGTTGGCATGTTAGGCTTATTGATGTTTTGTATAAAATGTTGAGGTTCAACAAAGAACCCTAAATCTAATAAACAATATGAATAGGAAGCCAACTGCAATTCCTTTAACATCTGAGAAGAGACTGATCATGCTAAGCTCATTCTACTAGAAAATCGTCTACACTCTATCTTAATGTAGGTTCAAAACCTTCTAATATTATGTGTTTTTTGCTTTTTCTTGGCTGGATATTTTATTTTTTTCCTAATGTTCCTTCTATTTCTTCATTAGCATAATGACAACGGATACGCACATCCAGAACGAATTCAAAAGCTTGTTAAAAGCTATTCACTTGTTTGTTTCCTTCCCAATTTACAAATGGAAAGAGAAGGGATACACTAATGAGGTAAAAATTCCCAATCTCTTCAGATGTTGGTTTGACCTTGCACGTACGATTTTTGTTCTATTGCACCTCTCTAATAAAACGAAAGGGTTTGCGCATACATGAAAATGCAGTTCGCATTACATATTGGTCAACTGATGTTAAGGGGATTATAGAGACAAGATAAAGATTGCCAAAACCTGATCTTGAAAATCTTGGTACCAGTTCTCCCCCCACAAAATGCCTATGCTTCTCCTCCAGAAGGCAATATTCCACTCTTCTTGGTGAGAGCTTTCTAAAAACTGGCAGTTTTGTAAGTAATCAAAGAACAAAAAATGATTTGAATGGGCAATGAACCCTATGGATTTCAAAATAAGAGTGAAATAAATGTTGTATATCCATTTAACATTTGCATTTCATGCTCTTGGTGTGATGATTGAGTAAATCTTTTTCCTAATGATAGATGAGGTCAGTGTGAGAAGCATTGAAAAAGAATATTTTTAAGAGCTTACAGTTTAATGTTGTGTGGATAACTTTCATCAAGCTTTATGGACATATTATGAAATGATCCAGGGTAAGTGCACATAGAACCTAATAGTTATGTGTTACCCTAGTCAAGAGCTATCAATGCATAAGAAAGATTAAGTTGGTTCACAACAAAGGCTGTATGATTAATTTTCCTTTACTCGTCAGATTCTATTTCAAACTCATTGCTTTATTGGCTAACATGATACCATATAATGAAGTCGACTAATTAAGCAGGTTGTTAGTCTTCCAATTAAAAGCGAGGTGGTTTATGGTGCATATATAAATGGATAGCATGGAGATCAAATTTTCGTTAATTGCGGCAGCAAATGCATTAAGAATCCCCAAGAAGAGGGGCCAATAGAAAAGTATTATTCAAGTATGAGCTGTGCACATTTTAATTTTTTCTTGTGGTTGTCATATGCGAATAAATTTTGCATCTGAATTGTGCTTGTGATACAAAATTATTTATTATTTTTATACAGACTAAAAGTATAGTCTATCTAATATCGGTACTTTAATTTGAAAAATATAATTGTTATTTATTACTTTTATAAATGATATGTACGCATCTGTTTTCATATTTATATGCAATACATGAATGCGTATATGATACATAAAAATGGGGTTGGGGTTACTGGATAGAGATTGTATTTGAGTTTATTGGAAGCTCATAATAAACTTTTTTTTAGGCAATTTTACATAAAAAATCGTAGGTCTGAACTAACCTTATAATGTATAGTTGCTATTATTACTTCACAAGTTCATTGAATTTTATTCATTGCTTTTCATTATTATTACTTGCTACAATTACTTATATTTATTACCTTCCATTATTCATATCATATTATAGTACATAAAATTAATGCATTGTATGCCTCTATCTATCTTTCCATAGTTTCCTAATCTCTAAGCTATTTACTAATATGTGAATATACTGTAGTTATTACTTGATTTAGTTAATTCATAATTATTTATGTAGTTAGTCACTAATTAATTAGATTGAGCGAATTCATTTGTTAACCGGAGCTATTAATTGATTTTGATATTTCATTTTGTATTTGTTAAAATCTTTGGTTTTAGAGGGAATTCACATGGTTAAATATTTTTATGTAATTTCCTTTAACCCGACAAAAAGTTGTTGTAGTTATGTGAAATCGAAGGGATGTGATTGTCTTAAAGATATTCAATGCCTCATTATGTTTGAAAGGTGAAAATTTCATTCATGCTCTTTCTTTCCTTTTATATTTATATCTTAATATTATTTATCAAGGATCAACCGTCCCGGTTATCATGATTCATTGACTAATATATCCTCAAATGTAATTACTTTTTGGGCAAGATAATTATCTCTAGTTAATTTTCTCTGTTAATATACTTTTATTCATGCTCTGTCAATACATTTTGATAAATTTTGAGTATTTTACTGAAAGAATTTTTTTGTTATATATGGGCATAAGCTGCTCCAGTTGCAATTGTTGACTTTATTTCTATTTATTTGCATATATGAGCGAAAAACTTGAACTTGGTTTATTAAATATGGTCTACATTATGTAGGAAATTTTAGCTTTTACTCTACTATGTAAAATCCTTTTGTCAAGTTTATGTGCCCTGAGATTTGGAAAATGCCTGAGGTGATTGTTATATACTTATCATACTTCATTCTTTAAGTATTATGCCAATATATATTGTAGTTATCCTTTTTATTAATAATTAATCCAACTTTTATAGTACTACAAATTGTTTAAAATTATTGATAGTTTATAATATTGTTTTAATTTATTCTCTCTATTAGTTAGTTAAAATAAGAGTAGCTGGAACGACTTATCGGTTTTATCTTTCTCTTTCTCTCTCTATTACAATAGTGATATTCTATGGTATTTATGTAGTTAACATTATTTATGATAATTTGTGGTCAAACTTTATTAAAATTACATATGGATGATACTCCATAGTATTTATGTAATTAACACTATTTATGATAATTCTTCGTCAAAATTTATTAAAATTACATATGGATCTCCTGTAATTAAATTATTATTCTAGTTTTTTGCACGGTGTAGTTATCTCTAATTAAAATTCTTACTTAAAAAATTAATTTGTTATTTATAAAATAAAATTTTTCTAATTTTTATTTAAAAATTAGATTTGATTTGTTATAAAATATTAGTTACCATAATTACTTATTTATCTTTTTTTAATCATATCAGATTAGTTTATTTTATTCTGCAATTATTAATTGATTATGTTTATTATTATCATTCCCTATTTTTTCGTATATATTTGTAATGATCACTTCATATATGCATTTTCTTATGACTAATTATCTAGCTATTTACTATTTGATGTATGTAAAAATAGCACAAATACAACGAATTTGGACTGTTATTCAAGACTTGGACCAAAGCGTTTATAAACCTAAAGAAAAAGGGCCTATAAAAAAGCAGTTAGCACTCCGACGCCCAAGTTAGTATTGGATTCGAAGTTAAATAAAAAAAATAGAAAATAAATGCAATAAGGAATCTAAATATGTCGGTTTAATCGGAAGAAAAACACGATAGTTCGTGATGGAATGCTTGAAAAGATGCTTAGAGAGTTCGAGAGCCGTCCCCGTTTAGGGACCAAACCTATGTATATAGGAAAGTGCCCTTGCCTATTGGGGGTCTATCCCTCTTACCCATTTTCATAGAGATTGGTTGGCCTAGCTGGATTGATAGTAAATTATCCTTATCTGCAGGTAGAGGCCATCAGTGAGAGTCTCCTTTTGTCTGGGGAGACTCCTCGCTTGTTGGAAATCTTTAATCAGGGATCCTTGGCCTCTAGGGGGACCTTCCTTACCAAGACTCTCATTTTAAGACTAACATGGCTCGAGGTAGCAGCTGACTGGTAGGCCAGTCATATGCAACGTGGGAGAGGGAGGTCAGGTTTATAAGGCCGGGATGATCGTCCTTATTGGGCCATGACCATAGCTTGAATTTGGGGTGCCTTGGACCTCGATTCTCCTCCTTGGCCTAGTACGTCCTTTGGGCAGCTGAAGTGGGTATATTGAGAGATAAGGGTTGGACTGCCCTAGGCCCTCTTACCTCCGTACTTTGGGTCTCTTTAGGTGTGCACACCACTATTATTCTATTATATTATAATTATTACTTGATTTTGTTTTTCATAATTATTATGTGGTTAGTTACTAATTTATTTATAACTATATGGTTCCACAAATTGTTAAAATAATTGATTTTAGATGTATACTACTGTTTTAATTTGATGAGACGGATGTTTTCTCATTTAATAAGCTGAAAATTTATCTAAATAATTCATTAGCATCTCCTTTCTTTAGGTTTAGTCTAATTATACGTAGATCTCTTATAATTTGAAAAATAATATTTAGTAAATTATGTTTAGGACTTTTACGTTTGTTTTTATCTAGCAAATCTCTCTATTAATAAAAATTTGTCAAAATTATTGATATTAGTAAATAAATAAATAAATGACCTTAATTGATTTATTACTAACTAATTCTAGGTCAAATGAATATTCCAACCAACGACCCGTGCCATCTAATGTAGTTTGATCTATTTAATTTGCAATAAATCAGTAATAAGTGAATTGGGATAAATATGAATTTTACCTCTAGATTTATTAGATGAAAATATAATCACACGAAATCTTGGGAAGGGTAGTATAGAAATGCATAATTAATTTTGAAATTAATTTAGAACCTAGAAATTAATTTATTATTTATATATAACTAAAGTTCCTGATGTTTTGTTTAAGAAAATTGATTTGATTTGATTTAAAATATTTTTGAAAAGTGATAAAATTTATCTCAAATGTAATCTAAAAAATATATTTAAAATTGCGTTTTTGGTATTTGTGTTACTTGAAATTAAATACAAATAATTATAATTTTAAAAAAATATTTTTTTTTAAGTTTATTTATCATACTTTGTGGTTAAAGTAAATATTATAATGATATAAATGATCGTATAAGGGATGATCCTCCTAATTTTTGGTAAAATTATATATGTATTTTTTATGTAATTTGAGAAATTATATCTAATATGAATAAATTCCTTCTTCAGTAAAAATTCAACGAATTTATCAAAGTTAGCAAAAAATAATTTAATGATATCAATTAATTTATTATTGCAGTTTGAATTATTATTTTCTAATCAAATTATTCTTATAAAAGAGTCTCCTCACACGCATTAGCGTGTGAAGTGTGAAATGGTAGTTTGGTCAGATAATAAGTTAGTGATAATTCAATTAGCTGAATATGGAATTTCATTTTATCTATTTATTAGACAAGAACAAACGTTAGGGAACTAGATGTTATTTCTGAACCATAAAAAATTTATATAATTATACCAAATTTCAGAGAAGGTGGTTGTAATTGTAAACATAACATAGAATTAGATAAAATTAAATAAATAAATAAAAGTTCTCTAGTTTTATTAATGATCTCAAATGCAAATTTTTATTTGAACAAATTAAAGTTTATTTATTATATTTCGTGGACAAAGTTGACTTTATATAATTGTTATTTCCTTAAATTTCGTATGAATGTTCTCATTATCCTTAATTCTATTTGCTATCAGTCTATTGTATCCAAATTTATATTGGAGTTATTAATTAATTTTCTTAATTTATAATCATCATGTGTTTATTTATGATTAAAGTTTATTAAAATATTTTTCAATAAATAGTAAGCCTAAAATCCTATTTATATTGTTTTTTATGTGTTTATTTATAGTAATGGACATTTATCTCAATCACAAATTATTATGAGGGATGATTGCTTTGCCTGAACCTGAGTTTTGGTAAGTGAATTTCTTGTAATTAGAAAAACTGTATATAATATCTGATGAGGGATGGATTTCTAAAAGACACAAATACCCTTGAGGGAGGGTATTAATGACATTTTGTGTCGCAACGGTAATTTTTATTCCGTATAGAGCAAGAGGACTCACGGCATGATTAAGGCAACCAGATCGCGAGGATATAGCTAATTAGGCGATCTAGACGCATGATCCCATATTGGCCGCCAGATTAAGCGGTTTCGATGGTCTAAGATTAAGACGCGTGGCAGTCGTACAAGAAAAGTCGAGATTATATAAATATGATCAGATTTATACTGCAAAAGGAAATCACAAAAATTTACTGCAATCCTATCATTAAAAGATTAATCATTCGATCTCACTTTTCTGACTTGAGCGTCGGAGTCTTATAGTCGGGCAACGACTCGACTAGTTTGACGTGTTTTCTGTTCTACAGGTACTTCGTTGGATTTGGAGAAGAAGTGGACCAATTACTTGCATTTCATCCCCATTTCTAGTTCGATCAACATGGCGCTGTCTGTGGGAGCGATGGAGAGACACTCTAGAGAAAACATGCCCGATGTGGAGCCACCTGTGGAAACCAGAGAACCAATGATCCAGATGACAAGGGCCGAACTCCAACAAATGATTGAAGAAGCTAGCAGAAATGCGATCGTTGCCTACTTGAGGAGGACTACTACTCTATTGGAAAAAGAAACTATGGAGAAGAAATTATTTAAAGACCCAGAACATATATGTCTGAAGGAACTAGCAAGAGAGAAACGGTCCCCATATATCATGCCCCCTCAGAGGTTGGGTCTAGCAGCCGCGATCGGAGCCGTCAGAGGGCCCGGCTATCTCGAGGGCGGAGGTAGACAATGTCAGCAAAAAAATAGCTACACTGGGAAAACAGATTGACGAACTCAAGAAACGAGGGGAGATTATTTCACATAATCAAAACTCTCCTTTCTGTAACAAGATACTTACAGAGACAGTCAACCCTAGCTTCAGGATGCCCGATCTCCCGAAGTACGATGGCACCAAAGACCCCCAAGAGCATCTGGCCGCTTTTGATATGGTAATGAACTTATACGGGCTGCCTAGTCCCATTATAGCCAAACTGTTTGCTACTACTTTAACAGGGAAGGCTCAGGAATGGTTTACGAGTTTACACCCTGGGAGTATAGAATCACACGAACAACTTGATCGGAAATTTGTGTTCCACTTCGCTAGTAAGAGGAAGCAAAGACAATCCGTGACGCATCTCTTTACTATACGGCAGAAAGAGAACGAAACATTAAAAAATTTTATGGTGCGCCTCAACAACGAGACGCTAGAGGTACAAGACCTTCGTATTGACATGATGATCAACATTCTTATTCATGGGTTGAAGAAAGGGGTCTTCGCATCTGCTTTAGCTCGAGATCCTCCCGCAGACATAGAGCAGCTCATGGCGATGGCACAAAAATATATAGATGAAGAAGAAATGAACGCCATGAAGGATGTAGAGTGGAGATACAATGCGGACCGCGGTCGAGATCGGGAACGAAGAGGAAGAGAGAAGGAACCACGAGTGAGAGTTGAAAGAGCTCGAGAACCCCCATACCAACCTAAGTACAGTCAATACACACCGCTGAACATGACCAGAGCAAAAGCGCTAATGATGGTGGAGAAGGATGATGTACTTCAGTGGCCCAAGCACACAAGGCTCACGCCAGCGAAGAAACATTCGAATAAATATTGTCATTTCCAATGGGAGAAAGGGCACGACACAGAAGAATGCTATCAACTCCGAGATGAGATCGAGCGTCTGGTACGACAAGGCTACTTTAAGGGTAAATTACAACATTATGACAGGGAAGATGTTCGTCGTAGCGGATCGAGAAGCCCAGGTAGAGAAAGGAGCTGGGGGGAATGCGGAAACGATCAAGGTAGGGGAGACAATGCGCCTGTGAAAGGCATTATACATACAATAGCAGGAGGGTTAGACGGATGCTCTAACAGAATGAGGAAAAGATTTGAAAGAGAATATAGATCGAACAAACGAACTCAGTTAATGAGTATAAATACTGAGCAAGAGATCGTGTTCGGGGACCGCGACGTGGGCGAAAGGGCAGGTGCAAATAACGATCCGATGGTGATCAAGATGGATATAGCGAACTTCACGGTCCATAAGGTATTAGTTGATAATGGAAGTTCTACAGATATCATCTTCAGAGAGGTAATAAGGAAAATGGATTTGTACAGTGTGAAATTAGAACCCGTGAGAATGCCTCTGGTCGGTTTAGGAGGAGCGGAAGTAGAATCCCTCGATACGATTGACCTTCCGGTGTCTATCGGTGAAGAACCGAAGAGGAAGACGTTAATGGTAAAGTTTCTCGTTGTTGATACACCATTTACTTATAATGTTATTCTCGGGAGACCGTGTCTCAATTCTTTTAGGGCAGTTGTCTCAACTTACCACTTAAAGATGAAGTTTCCTACGCAATATGGGATAGGAGAAGTATTATGTGACCAAGTAGAAGCAAAGAGGTGCTACAATTTGTCCCTGAAAAAGGGCGAGGTTACCGAAAAGAGAAGGCATGAAGACTCAAGCAAGGTGGAGCGACCAAAGCCGATGGAACGGATAGAACCAGCGGACCATAAAGAAATCGAGCTTATGCAGTAAGGCCACGGTAAAAGAACGAGGATATCAAAACTTGGCGAGTTCGAAAACGTTATGATCACCTTCCTCAGAAAGAACGTCGACATGTTCGCCTGGGAACCCACCGACCTCAAAGGGATAGACCCAGGGGTGATAATGCATCAACTGAACGTCGATCCCGTTGTGCGACCAGTTCAACAAAAAAAGAGAGCCTTTGGGATGGAGAAAAATCGTATTATTGAGGAGGACTTCAACAAGTTACTGAAGGCCGAGTATATATCTGAAGTACAGTACACAGATTGGCTAGCCAATGTGGTGATGGTGCCTAAAACAACCGGGAAGTGGAGAATGTGCACAGATTTCACAAATCTGAACAAGGCTTGCCCAAAAGACCCATATCCTTTACCGCGGATCGATTTGTTGGTGGATTCTACGGCTGGACATGAGATTTTCTCCATGATGGATGCTTATCAGGGCTACCACCAGACTCATGGCAACAGAAGATCGTGAGAAAACATCTTTCGTTATAGACAAAGGTATATTTTGTTACAATGTAATGTTGTTTGGGTTGGAAAATGCAGGGCCACTTACCAAAGGCTGGTGAATTAGATGTTCGCGAAGCTGACAGGAAAGACGATGGAAGTCTATGTGGACGACATGCTCGTGAAGAGTCAAAAAGCAAAAGACCATCTAACACATTTGGAGGCGGCCTTTGCGATCATGAGAAGGTATGGGATGAAGCTGAACCCAAATAAATGCACGTTCGGGGTTGGTGGAGGAAAATTCCTAGGTTACATGATTAGCGAATGTGGAATCGAAGCGAACTCGGAGAAAATTGAAGCGATCCTGAACCTGAAGTCTCCCTCGTCCGTGAAAGAAGTGCAGAAATTAACAGGTAGAATTGCTTCACTAAATCGCTTCATATCTAAATCAACAGATCGCAATTTACATTTCTTCAAAATATTGAGAAAAGCCAAAAGGTTGAGTGAACTAGTGATTGTGTCTAGCATTTCAAAAATTGAAAGAGTACTTGAGATCCCCACCACTGCTAGTAAATCCTAGAGAAGGAGATACACTATATATATATCTAGCAATTTTGGATAATGCCATAAGTTCAGTCTTGATAAAGGAAAGCAGTGAGAGCCAGAATCCGGTCTATTATGTTAGTCGAATGCTATAAGGCGCGGAGAAAAGGTACACGCAAGTGGAAAAACTGGCCTTAGCCTTGGTATCAGCAAGGAAATAACGACCATACTTCCAGTCGCATAAGATAGTCGTAAGGACAAACGAACCTTTACGGAACATTCTTTCGCGACCAGAGGCATCGGGTCGTTTGATCAAATGGGCGGTCGAGCTGGGGGAGTTCGATATTAGTTATCAAAGCCGGACTGCGGAGAAAGCACAAGTACTTGCAGACTTCATGATTGAAACGTCAGAAGAACCACCCCAGGAACCAGGCATCTGGATGCTGCATGTAGATTGGTCGGCCAATGCGAATAACGGTGGCGTGGGAATTGTAATAGAAGGGCCCGGTGGAGTTGAGATGGAGGTCGCCATTCGGTTATCGTTTACGGTAACGAATAACGAGGCGGAGTATGAAGCACTGACTTTAGGATTAGAGTTGGCATATGAGGCTGGGGCACGCATCCTCGAGGCATACACCGATTCACAGTTAGTCGCAATGCAGATTCAAGGAATATATGAAGCTAAAGAGAAGACAATGATAGCTTACAAGGAGAGAGCTGAACTACTCATGCAACGCTTTGATAAATGCTCACTTCAGCAGATCCCGAGAGATGAAAACGAGAGGGCAGATTCTCTAGCAAAGTTCGGAGCCCTTCTGTCAGGGATAAGAGAGAGAAATATAACAGTGATGATCAACAAGCAGCCTTCAACTTCCAGTAATAGAGAAATGCATACGATCGAAACTTCGAGTGGATGGATAGAAGAAATCGCATCTTATCTGCGAGAGGGGAGATTGTCGGGGAACCCATTAAAAGCTTGAAAGATAAGATCGAGGGCGCCTAGATACACACTGGTCGGTTCGCAGTTATACAAGAGAACGATCGAAGGACCCTTGGCAAAATGTTTGAATGAAGATCAGGCCGCGTACGTTCTGAGACAAATAATGAAGGAAGCTGCGGTAACCACTCGGGAGCTAGATCGTTGGCATTAAAAGTATTAAGGTAGGGGTATTTCTGGCCTACGTTAGTAAAAGACGCCAGGGAATTTGTGCGTGCTTGTGAGAGATGCCAGAGGTACGCATCATTGATACATACACCTGCAACACCTATGACTCTGATCTCGACCACATGCCCATTCGACTAGTGGGTCATTGACATACTAGGACCTCTCCCACCTGCTAAGGCACAGAAAAACTTTATCAGCAGTTGAATATTTTTCTAAATGGGTGGAGGCGGAGGCCGTCGCAAAGATATCTGAAAGATAAACGATCAACTTCATCTGAAAGAATATAATATGTAGATCGGGAATACCTCGAGTACTGATATCTGACAATGGGACGCAGCTCCAAGGAAAGAAGGTGGTGTCATGGTTGAAAGAATTAAAAATCCGTTAGCACTTCACTGCGGTTGGCCATCCTCAGTCAAACGGTCAAACAAAGGTTACAAACAGGACGATCCTCCACCATTTGAAAACAAAGCTAGGATCGAAGAAAGGATGGGAGGAGGAGCTACCTGGTGTATTATGGGCTTACAGAACGGCCCCTCGGTCTTCTACAGGTGAGACTCCTTTCTGTTTGGTTTACGGTTCTGAAGCTGTGATTCCTGCAGAGATTGGGGAAGAATCACAAAGGATCCAAAAATTCGACCCGCAATTCAACCAGACCCAAAGAAGCTTCGATCTGGATATGATAATCCGAAAATTCGACCCACAATTCAACCAGAACTAAAGAAGCTTCGACCTGGATATGGTAGAAGAAAAAAGAGACCTGGCACAGGCGAGAATGATGCACCACAAGAGCCTGATGCTGAGAAACTACAATAAAATTTGAAGACTAGATTGTTGCAAGTAGGCGACCTCGTTCTCAAAAAGGTGCAAGTTTCAAGACATATGGGAAAGCTAGATGCAAACTAGAAAGGACCCTACAAAGTAATCGAGATCGTAGGAGGTGGGGCTTATAAGTTGCAAGACTTGCAGGGCAAAAACTTGTCGCGACCATGGAACATCCAAAACCTTAGAAAATTCTACGCCTAGGAGCGAGCCTGAAAAAGGCTGTCCTAATGGTCACCCTTTGACCGCCCTTAGATTTTTTATTTTCCTTCATCGATAGGGAGCCTGTGAAAGGTCGAGCTATCTAGAGTTTGAATAACGAAACATCTGTGAAAGATGATTTCTCATTTATATGATTTTATTCGAATTAGAATAAGCGAACATCTGTGAAAGATGAGTTATCATTTGTACGATTTTGTTCGAAGACTGAATAATTAAGCATCTGTGAGAGATGATTCTTCATTCGTATGGTTTTATTCTGACATCTGAAAAAGATGGGTGTATCGTTTGTGATTTCGTTAGAACATCTGAGAAAGAGTTTTATCACAGACGTACGCTATTTCGTTCAGATGCCTGTGAAAGGTTACTTCAAACTTTATTTAAAGATATCGGGACGATTATTCTGGAAAAGAATGCTTATAGAGAGTATAGCATCTTAATGCTATCCAAATCTATGATGATTGAGGGGGCTGATAAGCTCATTGATTTGTAAAAGATCGTATAGCAGTCATAACCCCACATGGGATTGGATTTCCATTCGATAACTTATCAAAGATATTAAGGTACTGAAAATAAAGATACATGTCAGATGTCTTAACACACAAAGATCATTCGCAGAAAATACAAGATCAATTTTCATCTAACTTGTCTAGAAGAACAGCGAACTCATCATCAGCGGCAGCAGGGGTCTCCTCTTCAGGGAATGGTTGAAGGTTGCTGTCGAGACCAGGACCGAGACGTGCGGCGTCAAAACCCAATGCAAACCCATTCAAAGTAGATACTTGCGCTTTGCATCTATCAAACTCGCGCATCAAGAATTCCGCCGCCTTTATCTCCAAAGCGGACTCGAAAGCAAGGGCTTTTAGAAAATCTCTAGCGGCTTGAAGGCGAGTCTCCCGAGTACGGTTCGCAAACTCTTCTGATCGGAGGAAGACTTCTTGACCTTCAATTACACTGGCTATTTTTCCTGCCGCATGACCAACATCAAACCCAACCTTTTCGCCATCATCACGTGCTTTAGCGACCTCGGAGCCCATTTAGTTCTCCAGTTCTTTAATACGAACCTCCATAGCCGATCGTTGATTATCCCATTCGCGTTCGCGTGACGCGATCCCCAAAAGTTGGATTCTAAGATCCCTGCTCCTATGCTCGGCTGCTAGTTGATTTTGCCTAAAGCCCGAGCACTTGAGAGATAGGCCTCTAACAAAGTTGGCAGGCTTTAAAAAAGAAAAACATAGAAACGCGAGGTTTATAGCTAAGAAAGA
The DNA here is from genome assembly GCF_000512975.1 of Sesamum indicum. NCBI lineage: Eukaryota > Viridiplantae > Streptophyta > Magnoliopsida > Lamiales > Pedaliaceae > Sesamum > Sesamum indicum. The sequence goes on from NW_011628048.1 coordinate 278,884, forward strand.
TCACAGAAAAGAGGGGGAAGAGGAGGTATGTATCGTTACCTGAATTAAAGAATGAGCGCAATGTTCCTCCAGCCGAGTGAAGGTAGTCTGCAGCAAGGCGGCCTGATCGCGAGGGAGACAGCTAGCGTCATATAACTCCCACGAGTCTTGTCCGGATAGTGTCTTAAAAACGGTACTACTTGGAGAAATTTTCCAGTCTGGCACCCACATGTTACCCTCTAACTCGGCCACTCGATGGTAAGGGCTACGAAGATCCTCCCTAGCCTTCCTCCAGCTGTCAGTAACTCCTCTTAAGGCATCCATATTCCTCTCTCTTCAATCCTCTCCTCTTCCGAGTGTTGATCGGGACCAGTTGATCGGGAACCAATTTTTCTATCAGGACGCAGAGGAGATTTGCCACGCTCTTTGCATTTTCTCAAAGCATCTGCTGAATCCTCCCTGATTAACCCACTGTGTGACCTAGGGTATCATTGCGACAGGATGGGTTGAACAAAGGAGCTTGAGAAAGCGTCTACTCACTACCAACTTCAATGGTCTTAAGCGCCTGTGGAGCTGCAACCCCTGGGGTCGCAGAAGCAGCTGGTTCTGGTGGTGTAGAGCCGGTGGATGGTTGAGCGGCTTGGCCAACTAGGGCCTCGGCGGCTGCTCTCGGCTGGACTTCTCGGATACGTTGAGTAAGGCGAGCTTGGTTCACCATATCCACTACACAGGAAAATACAGATCATAATACTGATCGAAAAAAAATATAAATATATATAATTTCACCTAGAGAACCCTCCACTCGGAGGGGAGCGGGAGATAGGTTTGCAAGCTGGAGAACCTCTTCTACCAAGATTTTCTTCGGATCGTACCGGTATGAGGTAAGGCTACCTATCTGATCTCCTTCCAGCCCCCCCCCCCTTCAGTAATGGGCTTAGGTTTCTCTACGACCCAATTAAGAGAAAAAAGCCTGGAACGACCTGAAGGTGGGTGAACAAAGATGTAATTTTTCTTCCAGGGACCAACATTTGAAGTGAGAGGATCAAGGAACCTACAATCTTTACGAGCAGATAAATAGAAAAAACCTGCATCTGCTGACCTTTTGGAGGTCGTGAACGAATATAGCGACCAGAAATTGTCGAAACTAGACTCAAAACGATGGACTCGCATAATTATGATAAGGAGGATAATATGACGAATAGAATTAGGGGATAATTGCATGGGACATAACTTAAGGCGACGGAGAATGTGGGATACGGATGGTGCCAAAGGTAACCGCAAACCGGCTTCAAAATGATGAAGTGAAAAGGAATAGCAACCAGGAGAGGGCTGATGCATACGATCGAAGGAGCGAGGTATGATAACTTCATAACTAGATGGAATGAAAAACCTATCTTTAATATCCTGAAGATGTTGTCGCACAATACTTACAATACCCATCCAAGGACTACGCTCTACCATGGACTGGTAGTTTCCATATGTATGGGCCTCATCAGGATCAGACTCTTCTATTTGACGGCCCTTATCAGGTCTAACCCTACGAGCTAATGCATGAATAGGCGTATATATTGGAGTAGAAGTAGATGCAGATTGGGAACCGGTATTAGAAGTTTGAGAAGAAGACATTGTACCTTGAAATGGTTTGAAAACGGCTCTGAAGAAAACCCCTGATCGAATGCTCGAAGATGTCGACCTAAGAAAGGCGGAAAAGAGTAGAAAGTGAAGAATAGTAAGTTTTCAAATTCATTAGGTTTATATATATAAGCGGAAGGCGGGAGAACACACCAATATGTGAAAGGTACGCGGACAGGTACTGCCGCACGCAGGTCGATACGCACTAATAGCCTGCCAAGTGTCCTATCTAGCCTGACAGACTATCAAACAGATAGAGTAGACCTTTCGACTTCTGCAGTGATTAACTTCACAGCAGAAGTGGGGGAGTAATGATGAGGGCTAGATTTCTAAAAGACACAAATACCCTTGAGGGAGGGTATTAAAGATATTTTGCATCGCAACGGTCATTTTTATTCCGTATAGAGCAAGAGGACTCACGGCGTGATTAAGGCAACCAGATCGCGAGGATATAGCTAATTAGGCGACCCAGACGCATGATCCCATATTGGCCGCCTGGTTAAGCGGTTACGAAGGTCTAAGATTAAGACGCGTGGCAGTCGTACAAGGAAAGTTGAGATTATATAAATATGATTAGATTTATACTGCAAAAGGTAATCACAAAAATTTACTGCAATCCTATCATTAAAAGATTAATCATTCGATTTCACTTTTCTGACTTGAGCGTCGGAGTCTTATAGTCGGGCAACGACTCCACTAGTTTGACGTGTTTTCTGTTCTACAGGTACTTCATTGAATTTGGAGAAGAAGTGGACTAATTACTTGCATTTCATCCCCATTTCTAGTCCGATCAATATCGCACACATTTGTTTTTGATAACAAGTTCCTCCATTAATAGAATTTGAATGACCTGTACCTCTTCACTTTTATTAATGTGTGCAAGAAAAATTTGATCAGAAAAAAATTTGTTTAACGTATAACAAAGTCAACCGCAGCAAATGTGGACTTTATTTTATTTTTTTACTAATATTAACAAATATATTGACGTTTACTTAATAGAGGAATTACACAAAAACAAGGGTAGGATCCTCATGCGTCTCTTCAATTTGATAGACATACAGAGGGTCTTAGAGGGTTGCCTACGGAGTTTCGAGAAGAACATCATTATCTTAAACAGAAATAGGCCTGAAAGATAATTCCTTGAATGTTCATTGAAATTGGTGTGATTTCTACGTTCACATTCACAAAACTACCACTCAACCGAATGAACCTAGGTATCACGACGAACATAGGTATCTGCTGGGGAATTTTCATCATATGGAGATGGACGAGATGGGAAGCTCATAGGTCAGAGAGCTTCGTATTCAGGTTACAATCAATGCCAACAATCCATTGAGAAGGGCGCTGAAATTTCACACTATGATGGGGACGAGCTTATAGTTCACTTCACGTAGTAACAACGCCCAAATTTTTGCTACGTATGCGGGAAGCTTGGCCACATCGCAAAGTATTGTGAGACTCGATTTGAAGAGGGCTTCACGAATCTAGGAGCAGATACACCATATGACCCATGTCTGAGAGTACCTATGCCTCTACGAAACCGTTCACAAGCCAGGCCACATAAAAATTCAAGCACGGTAGGAACCCAGCTGCAACACGAGGCAGGTACTGAACGAGGAGCAACTATCTTTGTTGACTTTAGTTCAATTAGCAGCAGCCATCAAGGCGGTAAGGCTACTGGAGGATCTCAAGAGGATAGGACAACGGAAAAGGAAGTCGAGCAAAGGCAACTAGCAAAGGAAATAGGTCCCATGACCTACGACCTCGAGGTGCCTGATGATGAGATGCAATTCAACGTCACTCCTATAGTCAACTGAATCCTGACCGCCCAATCCCTATCCTAAACAGTTTTTGTCACTATCCCACTCCAGTTCGAGGCGACGAGGACCAGAGGAAGGCTTGGCCAAGGTAGGCGAGGGAGACCGACTAGAATTCATGTGGACCATGAACAGGAAGAGGGGACTGGGCGTCTCAATCATTGAGCCAAAATCGGCAGCAGTACACGCCCCTAAATGATGGCCACAGTTAGTTGGAAAAGTAAAACGATATTGGTGGAGACTACCATCCATTCCCCCAGATACCATGAAAATCATAGCATGAAACTACCACGGGCTAGGACCCATCAGACAGTTCGCACTCTATCAGAGTTAATTAAGCTCTATAGTCCCAGCTTGATTTTTCTCTCCGAAACCATGTGTAATTCAAGTAGAGTGGATCGTCTCAAACAAGGCAAAGTGCACCCAATTAATAGTCCTAAACGAGATTCCCTTCTTGATGAGATGGTTTGGCACTTAGTTATTAGCCAAGCGGTCATAACTTCTTTGTCGAGGGAAAGGAAGGATTGGACAATCCTATGAAAATGTAGAGTACCTTCTAAAGTAAGGATGTTTGCATGGAGATGCGCCTAAGGAGCACTGCCAACAGGGGTAATTTTATGTCACAGAGGATTACAGTAGACAGTAGTTGTGTTTGCGGTTTAGGAGAACAGGAGGATGCTTCACACATGCTATTAACCTACACTTTTGCAACGCTGGTGTGGGCTCTCACCAACCTCCATGGGGCGACTATTCCAAAGTAGGCTATTGAGGACTGAATTGGTTGCTTGAGGCTCGTAAGGCAATGGGGGCCAACTTAAGGAGCTCATTTTTTATGTACAAAACCTCTATGCACACGAAGTGGTAGCAGTGGCAAGGAGACAAATTTTGGATCTTGTTCTAATCCTATAGATCCTAACTAAGTGCACAGAGGTAGTGTTAGACTTTGCTTCAGAAATAGTTTTGTGTTTTGCTGTAATCAAATTAAAAATGTTATAAAAATTCAAATTAAACATAATAATATTAACTTATCTATAAAATTACAAAGTTAATTTATCCATCTCATCTTTATTTCTATTAAAACTTAAATATAAATTTATTTGACTTTTCCACTTTCTTTTTAAAAGAAATTTTATGGCCATATTTTTTCTGTAGCAGTTAATTTAGTAGTAATTATGTTTTTATAATCATCTAAACTAGTGGATCCTTTCAGTTTCTCCAAAAGGCAACAAAACTCCCATTACACTTATCCCTTCTATTATAAATTTTTTACTCCCTGAATTTTCTTTTATTAAATATATAAAAAATAATATATGAAAAATACATAATTAAATAAAAATATATAATATCATTACTCAAAATTTGCATCTTCTAGAATGCATGTATATGTATATATTTAATGTAATATTATAATTTGTATTAAAAATTTATTCTTATTCAACATGTATGAAAGCATAAACAGAAATTATGTAAATTTTTGAAAAGTTATGTAAAAAATATAAAAGGGGTTTAGATATTAAGGGCTAAAGATTAAAATTTGTTGAGTCCTTTCAATTTCTCCCATATTTTAGAATGTAAAAGTTAATTAGTAGGAATCAATTAGAAATATAAAGAGAAATGTAAGTTATTTTAATAATTATAGGATCATATAAGTTGGGATAATTATTATTAAATAAAGTTATTATTATCTAGTCACATAATTATTGTGAATTAACAAATTCAATAAATATCTATAATATAAATATGGATAAAATTAAGTAGAGTTATATAATTATTGTGAATTAACAAATTCAATAAATATCTATAATATAAATATGGATAAAATTAAGTAGAAATAACCATTAATATAAAAGAAGTGTTTAGGCAGAAATTGAACTCAACAAATTGAATTATTATAGAATAAACAGTTAGAAAATTCTATTATATATTAATAATAATTTATTTTCTAATTAATAATTATAACTGCAACTCTCAAATACTAACTAACAACCAAGTGTGGTGCTGAAAACACAATTCAATTGTGTGATTTTCGTCTAATCTTTTAATTCTACTGATTGATCGATTTCAAATAAATAATAAAAAAGTCACTGGACTAGTTTGGCTTATTCAATGCTATAAAGAAATTCAAATATTTGAATTCACATTTTGAATTATATGTTATCACATATAAGGTGATGGATGGATTTCAAATCTATTTTGACATGAAATCATTTCAAATTCTTCCTTCAAATACATTCTTCAAATTCAACCATTCAATCTAAATATAGCCTAAAAGTGTCATCAATAAAATAATTAATTCCACTGTCTGGACAATTGAATCAAAATTAATAAAATACAGAATTACTTAAAATATGTTCTGATTGTTCGACTAAACAAAATAAATTCTCTAAGATTTCTGTTTTCAACTAGACATATAATAACATTTGGATCAGTTCCATCTAATATTAGGTTACAAACCAATCAATTCAACAAAATTATTATTTTTTTTCTTTGCGGGAAAGTATCATAATAATACTAATTAAAAAACAATCAAATGGTGTTAGGGAATGAGCCACTAAACTTATTTGTTCTACCAACAATCAAGCACAAAGAGGAAGCAAACTAAGCGACCAAATTTCAGTAATTGCTCAAGCGACCAGCTCGATGAAAACTCACCCCTATTCCATATGAGTCAGTTGACTTCGATTAGACCAGACCCACCCAGAGAGGAACGCGTCCACGAGGGCACCACCAGATGTTGTAGATAAACCTACTATGAAGGACCAAATCCGGAACCATCAATCAGAGAGGTTCTTGGATTCGGTTGAGCAGTCTACTTCTAAAGTGATTCTCCGCCAACATGATACCTACCTTCTCGACCCGCGAAGACTTCAGCGTGTTCAAGGGCGACCATCTTCAGGACACTGTGTCAGACTCAAGCAACATTAGTGGTCATTCTGTGACGAGCAATGTCACCAAGTCCTGCCTCTCGCCCTTTGTCACAATAATTCGCTTTAATATAGTTTGGGTCGTTTTCCTCCAGCACGATGGTGAATTTGCATGAGGCCTGCAGCTTTGTGCTTACTTTGTGCGTTCAGATTGGCATTGAGATAAGATAGATCACATGTTACTATTTGGTGTGGCTTAGTCTGTGAGCCTTTTGCCAGCAGGATGTTGAGATGATACCAGATTCTCCTTTGCTGCAAATTATTAAGAATAAAATGGATCTTATGTTCATCCATTTTTTTAAAAACCCTTTTGTAAAATGGTTTCAATATGGTTGTGGAATGAGATATCACCCTCATTGGAGAGGGCCCAAACTTGACAAGCAAATAGGAATTAATGCACCAGAGCATTTGCTCTATCCTCCGAAGGATTATGCACTGTAGGTAGGTGGATGAAAAATCTGGAATTCTACGCGCCAAATTGCCTCTAGTGGGAGAACGTTATAGCATGCGTTACAAGGAAACAATTGGAGTTTGCTCCAAACGGAGAAAACTCCACATGAAGGTTGAGATTTGGACACGCTAATTGACCAGCCACGTTAGAAATAAGCTCGCAGCCAGGAAGGAAAGGGATTTATGTGAACCAGAATACATTCATTCACATTCGGATACATATATTGCATTAGCATAAACTCTTATTGTTTTGATCAATGCTAGCCAATAACACACCTAGTTTTTTTAAAAAAATAAGTACCAGAAGATAAGGATCTCTACACCTGTACAACTAAACCATGTGCACACTATCATGACAAATGATTTTTAAAGTACCTAGAAAATTCCCAAACTCCAACACTTCTCCTGGAGAATTTTGTTGGAGACTCTAAACTTTGATTTTAGCTCTTCGAATTTGGCTTTAGAAAGAGCTTTAGTTAATATGTCAACCATCTAATCTTCAAAGCGACAATACACCAGATTGACTTCTATATTCTATTTTTCTTCTTTAATTGCATGAAACTCCACATTGATGTGTTGGGTTCTTCCACGCTGCCTAGGGTTCTTTGCAATAGCAATGACTGACTTTTTCGTCAACCCTAATCACAGTAGCATCTTTTTTACTTTGCCCAAAATCTATCAATAGTTTCTTCAACCAAATAGCTTGGTTTGCAGCTGCTGCAGCAGATCCTTATCAAAGTTTGTTTGAATTATTATCGAGCTTAAAAAAAATTGTGTGCGAATTTGGTTTGATTGATGTTCTAATAAATAAGTTGAAATGAGCATTAGTTGATGAAAACAAATATGAGTCAAGTTCGAATAAATTCAATATTTTTAAGTATCTGATATTATTTTTGAACTAATTGAAATAAGTTCAAGTCGAGTTTCAAAGTCTATCAGACAAAATTTTTTGTCCAAGTTTAGCATGTTAAGTTTAACAATCAAGCGAACGAGCTTTTACAATTGATTTTAATCGAGTATCAAATAGTTTGATATATTTTTCAGCCCTAAACCTACTTACGTCAGACAAAATTAATCGTGGTCGTTAATACCCCTTTTAAAATGATAAAAAAGGGCAACCCACCTCCATGGGCTTTTAATAAGAAGTTTGAAAGCCTAAAAATATGGTTGTCTAAACATATTCTCATCGAAAATATATTAATTTGACACCACAATTCAATATAAAATACAATTTTAATAATTAATCTAACCATATTGACATTTAACAAGAAAACCTATTAAAACGAAAACATAAACAAACGACTGTTCCCTATTCATTTCTAGCCTAATGACTTTTTGTTAAAGCAAAATCATTATATATATATATCCATATGTCTAAAAATTGATAATTTGATAGTAAATAGGAAAAGTACGTAACTCAGCATTTATGTTTTTATATTAGTAAGTAGAAATAAAACAGACATTATATATGTCAAAAATCAATTGCCCATTACATTTTGATTTCGGAATGAGAGGTGCAAGAGAGGCAAATTGCCTCATTTTAATTTAGATGTTCAGGAAGACGGGTTGCTCTTTCATTTTGTTTAGCCAGGGTTTCTGCCCATTATATTTTTATCGGAAAAAATTGTATTTAACCTAAAAAATTATACAATAAATGATAATTATAGTAAATAAACTAAGAGTCGGTACAAACACGATGACTGTGTAATAAAAAAGCAATAATTATGTGTTTGTTTAAAAACAAATACTTTTTTATTATAATCTCCATAAATAAACTCACATTAATTAATAGTACTCGAAACACACTCGATATATATTCATAATATATATTTATATATATATAATTTTATATACTTGTGAATAAATAAGTATATTTAGGATATTTTTATAAATAAATATTTTGTCATCAAAATTAATTACTATTAAGGGTCACATCTTTAATAAATAGTATAGATATATAAACTGCAACTGAAAGTCCGTAACAAAATGAAAATCATGTTACATATATATATAGTAGGTGGAGGACTCACTTGGAGGTCTACTCTTGAAAAACTACTAGAAGCTTTAATTTTTACTTCCTCTGGGGGCCATTATTCTTCGTGTCGACTTTCTTACGATCAGTTTTTTCTTGTACCTGTAGTTATTTATTACTTCCAACTCATTATCAATATTTAAAGATCAGATCTTGTTGAGATTGGGTCAGATCAATTGGATCGAATTAAAAATACTGACAAAGTCGAATCATACTATGTAAATCAGAGTGATTGCTGCCTTTGTTGCTTTAGAGAGGCAGCGGTAGTTGACTCTTTTTTGAACTAACAAAGATAGCAACCACTGCCTCAGTATAAAATAAATACAGGTACGAGAATGTCAGGAGAAAAAATTTGGGATAGAGGGGAAAGAATTAGATAAAAAGTCCAACTTGTTTTGAAATTTTTTTCACATGGACCAGATTTGACCGAACCAAATTAATCACAAAACAAGTGTGATTGATCACTTTTCTTGAATGGTACACCAATCATATAGTAAATATATTGCACTTATAACTAAACTAAAATTTTTTCTTGTTTTGGCATCTTTTCCTTTAGTTTCAGTTTTGTATTTCTTAAAAAAATAATAAGTTGACCGGTTTTTGCTGTACACATGGCAGTCCGATTTTGATCAGTCCATCCTGATTTTGACTGTAATGATTTTAATATGAACCCTAACTCGTTCAAGGATCAACTGTTGATCGAAACGGCCGGTTTAAATCTGGGTCTCCTAATGTTTCTTATTAATTAAGTACAATTTATGAATAATATTTCATTAGATCTCTAATAAATATTCTTTTATAATGTTAAAAACAAAATTCTATTTTTAGAAATTAAAATTTTATAAAAATTGTTTATTTCACATTAGTACCACTCATTTATACCATTATAATATTAAATGAAACTCTTTAAAATATTTTTTTTTGTTATGGTTAAAACTAAAAAATCATAACGAGTTTAACAATGGTTCACAGCTATTAACCATTTTTTTGTTAACGAGGTCAAAATATTAGCTACAACTAAAAATCACTACAAATGATTTAGTCAGTAAAACCATGATAAAAGCTAATTAACAATAGTTAAAACTTTATTTTTCATAGTGATTTTTAGTTGATCATGTAAATAATATCTATTAGCCATAATATTTAAGGTTAATTATACTTGGACCTCTTTTAAAAATATAAAATTACACTTTCTCACAAAAGAGTTCTAAAATTACACTTACACCTCTCTGAAAATTTATTATTTATACCTGATCCACTTTTGTTAGAATTTGGACAAAAAATACTGATGTTAGCGAAAAGAATTACATAAAAGTTTTTAACTTTATCCCTCATTTAAAAATTTTCTTGTAATAATTTTATACTTATAAGGAAAAAATATATTGATATTAACCCCACTCCACATATATATGTATATTACATTTATCTTTTCAAAAGTATAAAAATATATATGAAAATATTAAATAATAGGCAAAATAAAAAATTTATTTAATTTGTTTTATTAGTGTTAGTACTTTTCGTCCTAACTCTAACAAAAGGACGTCCTGTGAAAAAGAAGAATTTTTAGAGGAGGTGTAAGTATATTTTTGAGAAAAAGTGTAATATTACATTTTCAAAGGAAGTCTAAGTATAATTAAATCTATTTTTCAAAACTCTTCTTTTCTTATTACAATTGAAAACTTTTTAAAAGTATAAAAAACCTAAAAGTTTCCAGAGTGTGTTCAACATCATGTTTTTTTATTTTATTTTTTATTTTTGGACATACAGATGCTGCGTTCGAGTCGTGTCAGTGTCCACTATTGTGCATAGCGGATAATCTACTAAAGGGGTGATTTCAGACGCTTATTTTAACTATTTACCAGCTTATTATTGAAAAGAGTATTTTTGTTTTTACAGTTTATATTTTTGAACTACCTAAAGTAAATTGGATTTAAGCCAGAAATGATAAACAATTCAGTACCAACTTGTGCAGATTGTTTGTCAAATTGTATGCATTAAATTATTTTTTGAAACACTCTAACAAACTTATAATTTTCTCTATAATACAATAAAATAGAAGTTATTGCAAACAACCCTTTAACTAAAAAGTTTAGGATGAAATTACTAAAAATTGGATAGATGGTCATGATAATTTAACTACTTTGGATGAATAGAAATTAATATTTTGTACCTTTTAAAATAAATAATTATGTATAATTTTAAGTTAATTTTGTTAAGAATTCATGACATGCTTATTTAATGTTTTATCTTGATATTTTTAATGTTGAATATTTAAAATTTATGTGAAATTGAAAATATATATTAAATATATACGTATTATATAGAACCGTGTCTGATTTGGGTCATAGATTGTCAGTTACCTCGCATTCTCATAAAGGTTCAGGACATGAGAAAAGAGAGCAGATCGTTAGGCTTACTAGGAGGTCCCCAACTACGATCCTCTGATGCCTAAGTCAGTGAAGATCTTCCAGATAGAGGAAACGATCTTAATGCGAACTTAAGCGAACTCAAAGCGATCTAATCTGGATTTTTAGTATCATAAATGTACTGAACAGGGGTATTTATAATGTCTAGGTGGGTCCAATTGCCTATCCAAAGATCCATTTGCATTATGCCACTTGTCGTCATCTTAGCTCACGTGACGTCACGTGAATTGGCGACCTCCAGTAGCTGGTCTTTTAGGTTGAGTTGAAGGTCCCAACCCATGAAGGGGCATGGATCTTCGGGAATACCTGTATATAATGCCTGGTTTTAGGGCATTTTCATCATTTTTAATAGTAATTCTCTTACTCCCCATCATTACTCCCCCAATTCTTCTTAATGTGTGAAAACCACTAAGAGAAGTTGAACAATCAGTCAACCTAAGCCCTTGGATCTATCTGTTATCCTTCTCATCCGATCGTCCGTTTTGACGTGCCTTTCCATATTCCACTGGCTATAAATACACTCTCCATTTGACTTGTTCTTACCCTTTCTTGCGAATAGCTTTCTTGGTGCGACCTGCTAAAATTTTGCTCACTTATCTCCAGGTATCTTTTGCAATCTCCTTCCCCTATTTTATTATGTCTTCTAATACTAATCTGAGCTCGGGGTCTAACTCCAACTTCAATTCTTCTGGGTCAATCGTGACCTCGCCCCAGCCCATCCCTCATAAAGGTCCTTCCAATGTTCCTCCAACTAGGGTAGAAAACAACCTAAAGATTGTAGATACGACCAACAATACCTTAGAACAATATGTAGCTATGATGTCTAGGAATCCACCGGCAGGTATTGTAAGTTCTTTAAACATGTCCCCAATGCGATTAGGGAGAAGTATTACATTCCCAATGAGTTTGAGATAATTCTTCTGTGTTCTTTTGACATAATGCATTGCCCACCTAAGGGTTTTTGCCCACTTTCAATTGTTCATCTTGAAGCGGGCCTTTGCTTTCCTACCTGAAAGTTCCTTGGTCTGAGTTTGTTATTGTAGCTTTACATCATGAGGCTTTTGTAGTGTAAGATTTTTTCAAATGCTCTATCCTTTGTTTCTTCAATTATAGCGAGGTCGGAATGTATTGCTTGACGATTACCTTCAGGTTCATATTGCGTGACCCTCGCCATTTCTTCTCCAATTTATGCAATTATCAAACTAAGAAAAATGGCGTTTCTCCAGTCATAGTCCTTGGCATAGTCCTGTATGCTTATAACACCCATGTAACTATTCTACCCATGAGCCTTTAGCACCTTCTAAGTTGTTTTAAGGTGTTGCATCAAAATTCTATTCATGACCTCTGTCTGCCCATTCCCCTGCAGATTTTATTTTACCGTGAATTTGTGTTGGATCTTCAATTCCTTGCACTATTCCATTATTTTCTTGCCTTGAAATTGAGTTTCATTGTCCATGACCAACATTCTAGATATTTTGAATCTAACATTTAACCATGATATAAATAGTCGTAGCAAATAGTTATTGATCACAACCATGCAATTGTTGTTAGCTGTAGTTTTTGCGAGGGTGGCTAGACTATTTATCATGGCTAAAAGCCATGAAAAATATTTTTATCATAACTCTTAGCTATAGCAAATAATTTTTTTCATAATGAAAAAACTAATTTTTGCATCAATTGCATCTAACTGTGGTTAATAATAATTATTTACTATAATTTTTAATTATAGTCATTAAAATTGTAGCCAATAATAATTTATTTTTAATGATGTGTCATGTTTACCTAAAAAAAAAAAAAGAATACTTACAACAAAACATCTTAATTCATTTGTCACACAACCCCGTTTGCTTTTGTTTTCATTCTCAATTTTTATGGTTTAGTATTTTAAATTAGTTTTTATTTTGTATTGGATTTTATATGATGTATGAAAATATTGTTTCAATTTATGTTATTGTAAACGAATTTTAATGTGAAACGATGTGAACAAACGAAAATGTGTTTGGAGAAGAATCTGTCGTGAATTTTTTTTTACAAAAATACATGAAATAACATATTTGGATTATGATATTTAATGATAATTTTTTATATAAATAGACGTGATAATTTTTTTTTAAAGTTTTATCCTAGGCAATGTCACTCACTTATTGACCCACTGTCATTGCCCGGATCCAAGCAGATAGGCGATGGCGAACGCCGTCGCCCAGGCTGGCGACGACATGTGATGGCCGTCGGTGGCGGCCAACAACGAGATGGAGGCGAGGTGGCAAAAAAAAGACATAGTAAATAATTTATATTAAATAATATGGTGCAAAGCAGTCACTGTAATCCTCTCCCTCAACTTGACTATAGCCCTTGGCCACTAATCTAGCTTTATGTTTTTCAATAGTACCATTAGGATTAAGCTTTACCTTGTATAGCCATTTGCATCCAATGGCCTTCTTGTTATGTGGCAAATCTATCAGTGTCCAAGTCTTGTTTTTTTCCAAGGCACTGATTTCATTTTTCATGGCTTCCCTCCATTCTGGATATTTCTGTGCCTGCATATAATCCTTGGGTTCCTGCATGTTAGATACTTTCTCCACAAAACAGTTATGAGCATGTGTCATTTGATAGTTGCTAGTGTCCTCACCACTGTAACATTCATAGTCTTGCATCCACCTAGGTCTGTTAGTGAGTCTATTTGATCTCCTAGGGGAAGGAATCCTATTTTCTTGTTCAGGATGTGTTGGAGTAGGTTGTTCATCATTTTCATCTTCACTAATGTCATTAACAGTGGGAAGAGGGCAAACAATGTCAGTGTTATCATCATTGATATTTTTGAAAGGATAAGTTTCCTCATGAATGATGATGTCCCTACTAACATGTATCTTTCCAGTGCTTAAATCCATGACTTTGTACCATTTTATTCCTTGTACATATCCAAGGAATATGCACCTAGTAGCCCTTGGTTCAAATTTCCTCTTAAAAGCAAGGACATTAGCAGCAAAGCAGAGACATCCAAATACCTTTATGTGTTCATATGTAGGTTTTCTTTTATAGAGTAGTTCGTATGGTGTTTTCCAGTTAAGGCGTTGAGCAGGAAGTCTATTAACAAGATATGTGGCCATCAACAGAGCCTCAGTCCAGAATTTCATAGGTAAGCTAGCATGAAATAATAATGATCTAGCAATCTGCAGAAGGTGTTGATGCTTCCTCTCCACAACCCCATTTTGCTGTGGAGTATGAATGCATGTTCTTTGATGAATTATCCCCCTATTATGAAGGAAATCTTGGCATTCTTTATTAATGAACTCTGTGCCATTGTCAGTCCTTATCTGCTTTATTTTGGTTCCAAATTAAGTTAATACCATGTTGCAAAATTGTTCCAGCTTGGACTGAGTTTCTGATTTATGTAACATGAGGTATGCCCAGGTGCTCCTACTGTAATCATCAACAATAGTGAGTATGTATTCAATATTTCTAATGGAATAGTTTCTGTATGGACCCCATATGTCAACATGAATTAACTCAAAAATAGAATCAGTTTTTGATACACTCAAAGACAAAGGCTTTCTATGCAGTTTGGCTAAAGGGCAAACTTCACATTTGATTTCATTAATGGCATTGTTTGTACAGATTTTCATATGATTCAGGACATTAGGATTGGGATGTCCTAGTCTATTGTGCCACAGCACTTCATCATTCTTGTCATTACATTTGTTCAAATTGCACATAGCTGCAGGTATATTTTCTTCAATTTGAGTGGAAAACTTAGGGCCATTTTGCATGTGAGTTGGTGGTCTCTTCTCTAAGATATATAGTCTCCCCCGTTGTCTACCTACAGCCTTCACCTCACTAGTTTGAGGGTCCTGCACAATGCAAGTGTGATTGGTAAAGTGAACACTGTAACGGTCATCTTCACATAACTTGCTTACTGAAAGTAAGTTATGTCTGAATGCAGGGACATACAAAACATGTTTTAATATGAGGTTCTCACTAATGTGAACTTCTCCTACAAATTTAACTTGTTGGCTAGATCCATTAGGTAATTTGACAGAGATATCACTGTTAAGAGAATGAAAAGTTTTAAAATTCTCTATGGAAGCACACATGTGGGCAGAAGCACCACTACCAATGATCCACACATCTGTAGTGATAGGAATAGTACCTGCGTAGCCTTGAAGATCAGAGAAGTTAAAGCTAATGTGGTTGTTGTTATGATCTAGCATTATTTTCAGTACCTCCCTTTTTACAATTTCTGTGAATTTTTTGTCTTCCTCAGTGCTGGGAGTTGTAAGCAGGTTATTAGCCTCTTGTTCTGCCCCTGCATTCATTGATCTGAAGTTTAATTGTTTGCTACCAGTCTTCCCTCTATCAGTAATGCCTTTGTACCAGTCTGGAAATCCTATCAGCTCGAAGCAACCTTCCTTCAAGTGCCCCCTCTTCTTGCAATGTTCACACAGCAATTGTTTCTTGTCTATGGGAGCTTTCTTGAAGTTTCCCCTTACATTTGTCTGCCTTCTTGGTTCAAGAACTTGTACTGCCATCACCCCTTCTTTTTCAATTTTATTGATGCCTGAGTTGACCTCTCTTTGTTTCTCCACTCTGTGCACTATAGAGTACGCCTTTGCAGCAGTGGCAAAGGGTCTATGAGCAAAATCTGGTTTCTCACGTGGTCATATGGGTCGCCAAGTCCCATCAGAAACTGAATTAATTGGTAGGCTTCCGTTCTGTCTGAAATTTTCTTGCTTGCTCCACAAGAGCAAACGGGCAATGGATCAAGGGACACCAGTTCATCCCACAATCTTTTGAGTTTAGTGAAGTACTCTGCCATACTCATGTTTCTTTGTGACATGGAGCTGATATCTCTTTGTATCTGATACAGCAAAGGTCCATGACTTTCACCGAACCGCATTACATGTTCTACCCACAAGTCCCTGGCTGATCTTCCATATAAGAATGCCTCTGCAATTCCTTTTGAAATAGAATTGAGGATCCATGATACAACCATGTAGTCATTTTTCCTCCATTGTTCCATGGCCTCCTTGCCTTCAGTTGGTTTTTCACATGTTCCATCTATGTATCCTAGTTTCTGCCTCGCTCCAAGGGCAATTTCGATCGATCTTGCCCACGAAAGATAGTTATTGCCATCCAATGGTGTTGACACAAGAGCAATTACAAGATTATCATTTCCTTGGTTCTTTATGTCAGAGTTCCTTTCTTCCATGGTGGTTTCGTCAGCGTTTTTCTTGACTCAAGAACGCAAAACAGATACTGTGGTTCTTGTTATTTTTCAGAGCTCAACCTGCTCTGATGCCATGTTGAAATGGAATCAGTCAATATGAATTGAGAGAGACATGTAGCAGAGTGAGTTTGTAGGAAGAGAAAGGAAACAATATGTTTTCATATATCGGAGAAGCCAAGAAGTGTTGTATATATACACTTCAGTTCCTAACAGAATAAACTGACTAAAGAGTTGCTGGAAAATAAAGAAGTCACTTATAAAATCGTGACTTTATAAACACGTTTTTAAACGCAACAGAAATAATGGAAGCCCTGTTCACTGTTCTTCTTCTTCCTTGGAGCTGACTTGAGCTGCATCTTCCACTTGCCACATTTTAACAATTCCTGATCCCGATTACCAAATACATAAATGTCAATAGGAAAATGAAATTTTAGTTTGTATTGACGATGGCCTAGATTGGTGTGCGGATGGGAAGTAGATTCTTTCTTTTTGTGTTTCGTGTTTTCTTGGATTTCTCTACACAAGAACCAGAGATTCTTGAAGGAATAAAGAAGTTTAATATCTTTCAATCTTTCTTTTCTCTCATTTGTAAAATCCCTTTCACCTACATTTCTCCTTTCATCCCTCTGTTTACTTCTCAACCCCGAAAAGTACGGGCAAAAGAAGGATTTTCAGAAAACCCCTCAAAAACAAAGAGAAAAAACCAACAGAGGGGTTAGGGTTTAGTACCACTGGCGGATGGTTTATTACTCCGGTTGATGGAAGCAAATATGTGTTTCTTTCACCAATCAGCACACCTAGGAGAAGTGACATTGGAGGTGGATGCGACACAAATTCAAGAAAGAAAACCCCACTGGTAAAAACCCTCAAAACTACTGTTCACTCAACATCGCAATTTCTTATTTCTTTTATTTAGGGTTTGTAAAGCCAGAGCAGTAGAGAAGAAAGTGCTAGAAAAAAGGAAAAGAAATTGAGTTGGATGGTTGCTGGAAATGTCTTGGTTCTCAAACTTACATTGTTTATGTAGATCAGTGAAACAATATCTCCCATGAAAGACGGCTTCATTATGGTACACATATAGCATGCCTGCGCGCACTGCTGCTGCTGCTGCATTATGATGGTTGCTGAAATCATTGGGTTTGCAAACAAAGCAAAAAAATTTCAGCTATGTGCAAGTAAGGGTTCTCCCGACTTTTGTTGTTCATAGAAATTCTCTCCATTGTATATTTCATTTTCGTAAATAGAATTTCTAGTTTTGGTGATTTAGTTGTGCTATCGAGCATTCATTTTATTAGTAGACGTTTTGGATAGCCGAAAGAAGAAAGAAAAGAAGAGAAGGAATGTTGGGGTTTTGGTGCTTTAGCCCTCATTTCTACTTTCTTAATCAATCTTCTCTCTCGTTATGGCTGGAGACAGGGGCTCTTGATGAAATAGTACTGCTTATTAAGTATAATAAATAACAATTGACATATGTCATGTAATATAATTTCATGTATCCTTGAGAAAATCTTTTTTCTTGCATTGCTTGTGTACCATGATAAGCTTCTCATAATTAATGTTTCTTCCAGCTAGCTGGTTCTTCAATATGAGAAAGGGAAATTAGTGGGAGAGAATTGAAGGTGTAGAGCTTGAATAATCAAAACGGTTGCTCACTAAACATTTAGTATTTAGTTGCAGCATGATTAACATTGTGCCCCAGTGGGTCTGTGTTTATTCATGTAGAACAACAAAACTTTTATCAATTATGAATTCTGATGTTCCCTTAGTTTATTGATAGTTTATTGGTTCTTCTTTCTGTTTATATAGATTTCCCTTTGCTTCTAGTATAATTACGGCTGTTAAGAATGAGAAAAGAAGGCTAAACAATGTCTTTTCAACAGTTTGTGCATATGATTTGATAAATATAATTTGTGTGCAACAGCTGGCCATAATTGTTATGTTGAGTACTTTCTGGTGTCTTGTTATTTTTTACACTTTTCCTGGTTGTGGCTGCAGTTGCTATTACTGTTTAAAGATAATTTGTTCTTTAAAATTATATTTATGAAACTCTTCCAAGTTAGCTGATCAAAAGTTGATGGATGTACTGGTGGTCCATTCTCTAGAACAAGGAATGAAAACACCTGCAATGAGGAGGGAAGAAAATCTAATAGTGCCAGTCAATACGGATTTACTTCACATGGTGAGAACACCTATAAGCTCTTTTTTCTTTCCTACTCCACCTTAACAAAGAAAAAGGTAGATTCTGAAATGAAGAGCAATTCTGAACATGAGCATGGACTATTCTCGTGTGTCACGTGTGGATTTTGTGTTTTGCTTGTGTTGCTGTTGAAGCGGCTGCTCATTCTCTATTGTCGGCCTACTGCAGCACATTTAATTATTGAGGTGCTGGTGATGATGACCACAATCACATTAGACATGTGAAGTGTCCCTACAGAAACCTTGGTTCAGGTTCACCCAGAAAATAATCTATTGAATATTTATTAATATATAGACATTCCTTTTCTTGTAACTTATTGGCTACTTTTTTCTAAACTAATTCATAGTGCATAAATGCGGTAGTGCTGAATCAATAATGTGCATGGATTAGGTTTATCTTATTGTAAAGAGCATTAGCTACTTTTCTACTAGTATAGAATTCTATGACTGTGCTATGCCCATAGGCTGAAAATGATGTGTTGGCTATGCAACCATCCCATGAGACATCACTGGTCCAAAGTTTGTGGTGTTTGTAACTAAGTGACTCTTGTTTTGCATATAATATGGAACTAGTTAGAACTCGAAAGGGCAAGACAATCAAATTATACGTTCATTTTGCAGAATATTAGTATTAGGTTTGGCTAGGCTGCTGATTACAATTTTATGGTGCAGCATCTAATTTTGGATGTAGTGCATGAGAACTTCTAGTGTTCTTTTTTTTTCTTAAAATCCATTTATGTTCAAAATATGGCTGCGACTTATGATTTGAACTTTCATGTGATCATTTGCAGGACTGGTAAGAAAGGAACATGGTCCTTCTGATGTGCCAGTATACGTGGATCAGATTCGATCTATGTGTCAAAGCATGTGTTTTGGGGTCGAAAGCTCGTATACGAAGTCTTTAGAGCACGGCCTCCTCTTTGGTAGACTACTTTGCCTGAGAAACTAGTTATTCAATTTCACAAATATAAAAAGATCTTATTTGAAGTTGAAGCTCAAACTTGATTATCATGTAGGAATGTGGTGCTTCAAAATGAGGCTGCCAATGATTATGAAGATCCTGAGCATTTTGAAGATTGTTAGTTTATTGTGAGTGTTAACCAACTCCATACGGCGGGATTTTGAAAAGCATGGGTGCTTGAGTTTTACATACAAAATCAAAAAAAAAAAACATTGCAAAATTTGAGCATTACATTGCGTGAACACTATATTAGAATTATATTTAGGTAGGCAACTGGTACCTTTGTGGACATATGTTCTAAGTTCTATTTTATTGTCACTAGGTAAGTCATCGTTTTGTATGTATACTTACTACTATGCTTCGTAAATTTCATGAGCAATGGCAATGCAAATAAGGTGGAATGGTGGAGCTCATGGCACTTGCCTCACATGTGCACCCCTTGATAGCTGCAGCCACAACTCCACATGGCAATCATTTTCATGATTATTGTTTCTGAGGTGCATGAAATTTGCTGCATTTTTATCTTCAGTTCATGATGAATAGGTATGTTTCACAATTCTCGTGTGTAGAAAAGATTTTCTTTGCTTGAGTTTGTCTTTTCTTTCAGTTTCTTTAGCTCATTGTTTCTAATTAATACATTTTGACGATTGATTTCGATTAGAAAGATTCACAACTCTCTGTAGAACATGTTATGAAAGAATTGTTTTAGTAAAATAAAGGAAGGTTTGACTTGGAACTTCCAAAACTTTATTTTATTGTTGGTTGTGCTCTACGGATTATGGCATATTACTCCTATTGGAATAGAGTGACTTGACAAACAATCTTACTTGTAATAAAAGTTAACAAGAGATTGAAGCCTAATATTGATTGCGACAATAGACTTAGATTAGTCAGGGAATTAATTTTTGGAATATGGATGTGTGGAGACTGAAAATTATTATTTGGGGGTTGACAATTTTTAATGAACACGGAAACTTGTGAACGAGTTAGTGTCTTGAGAAAAATATGTAAATTATCCTTTGGTAGCACTTGAATTTTCTGATTGTTGTCTTGTGATATCTCTTAGATTAATAGGAATTTTTTATATAAGTCCAGATAAGTAGGAGAAACTAGGACTAGTGACATATTAAAAAAAAATTACGTGAAGTGTGTTCCATTGACCGCACCAAATAAGCAATGTTCAAGAACCAGCACAAAAGCCTTTGTGTGAGCTTTTGGGCCAAAGTACTTTCATCTAAATAGTGAACCTAAACTTCTTTTGATTTAGGGCATCAAACTTATTGTGTCCACTCTAGAACTTGCTTGTGTAATACATTTTGAGTTCACATTCTTGTAAGATTGGTGCATGAAAGTGATAAGGGCACTTGGAATACCCCATTGACCTCAAAAGAGCCTATCTTGAATTCATCCATAGCAAAACTCATTTGAGCCTTGACTTTTCCTTTGTTGGTTAAACCGTGTTATAAGCTTAATCATGCCCTTCTTGATTATCTCTTGAAATGATTTTGAACCCATTCAAGGGAGTGGTGTTGGCTTGGTTGTTTGTAAATTGACATGAAAATGAGTGTATGAAATGAGGTTGCATACAAGGGATGCACTGCTAGTCCCAAAGAAAAGTCCCAAACAAAAGAAAAAAAGAAATGGGACGAGGAAATGAGAAACAAACGATGAAATAGAAAGAATAAAGAGAAAAGGAAAAGAAGAAAAAAAAAGAAGGAAAAAGAAAGAAAAAAGATTGAGAAGAAAAAGAGAAACAAAAGAGAAAAAGAAATTAGATGAGGAAATGAAAAACAAATGATGAAACAGAAAGAATAAAGAGAAGAAAAAGAAGCAAAAAAGAAAGGAAAGAAGAAAAGATTTAGAAAAAAAAAAAGAGAGAAACAGAAACAGCAAAAGGAATGCTAGTCTCACACACTAGAGGTCCCCGGTTCGAACCCGGGCTCAGATATTATTACCTTAATTAGTAATTATTTTATGAATTTTAATATAGAAGGACTGGGGACTCCGAAAAGCTCTTCCCACCTCTAGGTGGTTTTTGAAAAAACAAAAAAGGAAAAATTGGAGGTGTTTGATCGTTCAAATCATTTGAAACGAGTTAAAAGCCTATGAGGATGGAAGGATAAGCAACTAGGTAGGCATCACTCCTTTGAGTTCATAAGCCACAATTCAACCTATCTGTTACCACACCTTGTCCTAAACCCCATTACAATCCATGGAAAGACCCTTTGATTCATGTATTAATTTTCATTTCGTTGGTGGAGGAGATTTGATTCACAAGCAAGCCTATGGTAATGACATTCTATGTATTGATTTCAGTGGAACCCAAATTCTTAAATACTTTATGAGTGACTAGAGTGATACTCTTGTGAGAGTGCTAAGACTTGTTTCATTTTATTTTAATGAAGTCAATGGGATACTTGTGTGCTGAATGTTGTGCTGCAAGTGGTTGTGTCAATATTGCTGGCTCTTCTTATACTGTTAAGTCATATTAGTATAGGCGATATACTTGAATGACATTAAAGGAAATTTGAGAATTGCTACATGGATAATTTGTGTATTTAGATTGAGACATGCTTGAGGGCAGTCATGGTTCCGGTGTGGGGGAATCTAATAAGATATATTTTAAAGCTCTTATGCACGCTTATTTCAAGTGATTAAGAAAGAATTTATTGCATACTTTAATGATGTTAAGTTACCCCATTTTCCTGGAGGATGGAAGTGGGAGTGGGAGTGTAAGGTAGGTTATAGTTTTTTACACATCATAGTTGGAAGTTAGAGTAGTGAGATTTAACTCTTGTGTTATTGTTACTGTGGTGAGTGGATTTTTGTGTGAAGTTTAGAGCTAGCATGCCTTAAAATTAATATTGTGTGTCGTCTTTGCCTCTTTATTTTTGTTCTTATAATTATTTCACCAATGGGATCAAGAGAAGCCTCAACAAATACTACTTTAGACTTTTTTTCTTTTATTGTTCACATCTTCTCTTTTCAGTTTCGTTTTATTTAAAAATTTGTTTAATTATAGTCCATGGTTTTAGTTTAGAATATGCTAACTAATATTTTTAATATAATTAGTAAAGATATTAATTTCATGTACATTTACATGCTTACAATATGTAAGTTATTTTATTTAATTCATATTAATGAATCAATGAGATGAAAATGAAGTATATTAATTTATGAGAATAGAAATCGAATGTTCAGTCCTGATCTTGAGTTCAAAACTTCACGTTGTATTGCTTGTGATGAAGTTTCACTGATCTGCAGTTGGTTCCTTCTATGGATCCTTATGCATAGTTGGTAGATTCTGAAACAAAGAGAGCTTGTGAACATGAGTAGGGAATATTTTCATGTGTCACTTGTGGGATTTTTTGTTTTGCTTGTGTTGCTATGAAGCAGCTGCTCATTATCTATTGTTAGCCCGCTGTAGCACATTTAAGTATTGGGGTGCTGGTGATGATGACTACAATCACATCTGACATCTAAAGTCTCCCAACAGAAACCTTGGTTCAAGTATTTTCTCCTTCTTTTTCATGGTCTACTGAAAATTTATCATTTTATAGGCATTACTTTTCTCGTAACCTATTGGCTACTGTTCATAAACTAATTCAAAGTTCATATTTCAATGAAAATTTGCGTGGGCAAATGCAGTAGTGCTAAAACAATAGTGTAAGGATCAGGTTTACTCATGTAACGAGCATTAAATCTTCTACTTGTCATATTCTATGCTTGATGTATGTCCATATGCGTCCATATGCTGAAAATGATGTGTTGGCTATGCAACCATTTACCATCCCATGAGACTTCAGAGCTCCAAAGTTTGTGGTGTGAATAATTAAATGACTCTTGTTTTGCATACAATGTGAAAATAGCTAGAAATGGAAAGGGCAAGAAAGTCTAATCATATATTCTCTGTGCAGAATATTAGTATTAGGTATTGCTTATGGTGATTTTATGGTACAACATTTAATTTTTAATATAGTGCATGAGAATTCTAGTGTTCTTATTGTTAAATCCATTTATGTTGAAAATATGGC
This sequence comes from Sesamum indicum, assembly GCF_000512975.1. Lineage (NCBI taxonomy): Eukaryota > Viridiplantae > Streptophyta > Magnoliopsida > Lamiales > Pedaliaceae > Sesamum > Sesamum indicum. Next base: position 302,559 of record NW_011628048.1, read on the forward strand.
TACAACTTGTGATTTGAACTTTGATGTAATCATTTGCAGGGCTGGTAAGAAAGAAACCTGTAATATACGTGGTTCAGATTCGATCTCTGTGGCAAAGCATGTGTGCTGGGTCAAGACCCGATATGATTCTTCATCTGATTCAAGCACTGAGCCAAAGAAAGTTAGAGGTATCATGGAATTGCTGCAGGCCAAGCCTATGTTCCACTATCTCTGGCTGCTGAGACTGTAGTTTCCCCTGTGGTCCATGTGATCATGGCAGCAGTGTAAGACAAAGGGAAGTTTCTGGAAGTGTTGGACTATTAAGTTACAAAATGATTGAAATGAAAAGCATGACTTGGAAATTGCCAACATCCAGAGGCCGGAGGTGATCCTACTGCAAAAATGAACTCTACTGGATTTGGTGTACAGGAGGTCATTAAAGCTGAGAAGGAAATGGAAAAGTCTAAGATGTAAAATCCGCCATTACATTCAGAGAACGCATCTATGTCTGGAAAGCCGAAAATGAAAGGACTATCATTGACAAAGTTGTTCACCCCAGGACAAGTCTGGCATCATATTACAGCATTTTACAGGTCTTAGACAGTTGGTAAGCCAGGTAAGTATTATGTGTTGTTGTCTATTTATTAGGGGCTGATGGCTGGATTTTGTTGTGATTGGTAAAGACATTCACGCACGCGGTTCATGGCCATATAGAGCCCTGAATGTTAGTGTTTGCATGTTGATCAAAGAATTTATCATCATCGTGAACTCACTTAAGTATTTCAGGCCTGAGGTCAAAGCAGTGACTGGAGAGGTTCTGTGAAGATTTGTGTACCATGAAATTTTGGCAAGTATTCTGGACCCTTGCTCTTTTGTGACATTATAGTTGCAATTTCTGTTGTGTTAGTACCCATCATGTTCTTATATTTTTAGATTGGATTCTTAGAATACTGCAAAAAGCGTGGTTTTACAAGCTGTTATATATGGGCTTGCCCTTTGATGAAAAGGGAAGATTACATTTTGTTTTGCCACCCAGAATTTCAGAAGACACCAAACTCGCTTGAACTTAGGGAGTGGTAAGTTTGATGATTGTTTGACATGAGACTGTAGATTGCGAGTTGTGAGGTAATTTGTCCCTCTATTTTACTTGAATTATCGCCTTGGTTTCAGTTAATTGTCCATGCTAAGAAAAGCTGCAAGGTAAAATATTGCAGTTGACCTTACTAATCTCTACGACCATTTCTTTGTGTGCACCAGTTATTGTAAAGCAAAGGTAACTGCAACTTGGTTGCCATACTTTTATGGAGATTATTGGCCTGGTGCTGCAGAGGACATGATGTATCAACTACAACAATAAGAGGATGGAAAAATTTAGCATAAGAAGGGAACTAGGAAAAAGAAGATCACGAGAAGAGTTTTGAAGGCATTCTGACCATGCATCAAAGGATCTGCGGTTAATGAACAAAGTAATTTCGCTATCAAATTCGAAAAGTTTGCTTGTCCTTTTCAGTGTTGTAAGCAGGAATCATTTTATTATAGCATCTATCAATTTTGATATTTTTGTTATTGTCCTACTATATCATAATTTTAAGTGCATTAGCTTAGTATACAATTTTTAGTGTATTTTGTTGTGTCCTACACCTTTATTTCATTCATTTTGCGACTCTCTTCCTCACACATATGAAGTAGAATTGTGGCTGCTACTCCCATTTTTTAGTTCTGAAACTTACTTTGTTTACGTAGCTCGGTGAAGCAATATTTCCTTTGAAGGAAGGCTTCATCATGGTGCACATACAGCATGCCTGCATGCATTGCTGCAGTTGCATTCTGATGGTTGCTGGAAATCCTTGGGTTTGCAAACAATGCGAAAAATTTCAGCTATTTGACAAGTAAGGATTCTCCTGACTTTTAGTGTTCATAGTAAATCCTCTCCATGTGTATTTTACTTTCCTAAATAGTATTGTATTTCTAGTTTCGGTGATTTAGTGGTGCTATTGAACTTTCATGTTATTGGTAGACCTTTTGGATAGCCAAAAGAAGAAAGATAAAAAGAGAAAGAATGCTGGGGTTTTGGTGCTTTAACCTTTGTTTCTTCTTTCTTAACCAACCTTCTCTTTCTTCATGGTTGGAGACAGGGGCAAGGGAGGAAATAATATTGCTTATTTAAGTGTAATAAACAACAACTGACTGACAGAAGTGGAATAAGTTGCTTTACATATACCATGTGATGTAATTTCATGTATCCTTGACAAAATCTTTTTTCTTGCATTGCTTGTGCACCATAATAAGCTGCTCATAATTAATGTTTCTGCTAGATTTCTCTTTGCTTCTAGTATAATTACAGCTCTTAAGAATGAAAAGAGAAGTGCTAAACAGTGCCTTCAATAGGCTTTGCATATGATATGATTTGTGTGCAGCAACTTGCCACAATTGTTATGTTTGAGTCCTTTCTGACGTCTTGTTATTTTTTAGACTTTGTTGCTTGAAAATTAGGTTTATGAAACTCTACCAAGTTAGCTGATCAAACGTTGATGCATATACTAGTGTTCCATTCTCTATAAAAGGGAATTAAAACAGCTGCTAAACTGGGGAGGGAACAAAATGTAACAGTGCCTGTCAAACTTCACACGGTGAGAACGTGTTATAGCTCTTTTTCATTCCTAGTCGAACCTTAAGAAAGAAAAAGGTAGATTCTTAAATGAAGAGAGATTCTGAACATGAGCAGGGACTATTTTCAGGTGTCACCTGTAGGATTTTGTGTTTTGTCTTGTGTTGCTATTGAAGCAGCTGCTCATTATCTATTGTTAGCCAATTGCAGCACATTTAATTATTGGGGTGCTAGTGATGATGTCCACAATCACATCAGACATGCAAAGTATCCCAACACAAACCTTGGTTAAGGTATTTTCTCCTTCTTGTACTCAGAAAATGGTCTATTGAAAATTTATCATTTTATAGGCATTCCCTTTCTCGTAATATTTGTTACTTTTCCTAAACTAATTCAAAGTTTATATTTCTATGAAAATTTGCTTGGGCATATGCGGTAGTGCTAAAACAATAGTGTAAGTTTGTGGTGTGAGTAATTAAAGGACTCTTGTTTTGCATACAATATGGAAATAGTTGGAAATGGAAAGGGCAAGAAAGTTTAATTATACATTGTTTTTGCAGAATAGTAGTATTAGGTATGCCTAGTTTGCTGATGGTGATTTTCTGGTGCAACAACATTCACTTTTGGATGTAGTGCATGATAACTTGTAGTGCTCTTTTTCTTTTAATCTATTTATGTTGAAATATGGCAGTGACTTATGGTCTGTACTTTGATATGATCATTTTCAGGTCTGCTAAGAAAGAAACATGGTCCTTCTAATATGCCAATGATATGCAAATATGTGAGGATCAGATTCAATCTATGTACGAAAGCATGTGTGCTGGGTCAAAACCTCGAATCTGATTGTTCATCTGATTCAAGCACTGAGCCACGCTATTGCTGCTGGCAAAGCCCATGTTCCACTTTCTGTGAGTGCTGAGACTGTAGCATCCCCTGTGATCCATGTGATCACGGCAGCAGTGGCAAGACATTCTTAAGGTTGAGACTTTTGCTTGAGGACAATGTAAGGCAGTACTGTTAGTTAAAACATGTTGAACCAGAGGGAAACAATTGCTTACCCTTTTCATTTACTCTTTTTTTATACTATTAAAGTACCTTTTTTTATTTGCTTTTCGTAGTTTAGCGCGAACGATTGCTGGTAGAAACTGAGTCTTTGTACATTGTCTGCTCTAATAACATTAACCAAGACATCATCAAAGTCAAATTTCCTTGTGGAAATATTTGTTAATCATGCTTGTTCTGGTTTTGTAGGGAGTCAATCTTTTGGAGAAGTATGGCCTAAGTGCTGGTACGTTGAAGGGAGAACAACACAAGGAAATAGGGGGATGAAAATGTTGGCAAAATCTTCATTAGTGAGTTTGTGGTTTCTATATTGATTCAAACATTTTATCAGGAATAGTGAGTTCATATCCAGTGATATGCTTAGCAAGAACAACTACATCGTTACCTACCATAGCAATACCGAACATATCAATTCTGAGATGGGCTCAGATTATTGGAACCCACCGAAGAATTTAGCAGTCCAACTAGCTGCTGCGATAACAGGTAGCTTACATTTACGCATGCCAACTAGCAATTTTAGATATTATTGGCTTTTACTTGGTGTGGAATTCTCTTTTGCCATGAATTTTTGAGTTGAACCTTGTGGATCACTCCGTGACCTTGAGAATTTGATCACTTCAGCTCTAGAAAAGATCTTGTCATCTGGGTATCTATTACACATTTGTGCTACTGACAAAGAGTGCATTAATTTTCTCAGTGATTCTGTAGACTTTGGGAGCATGGATGACATTTCTGAAGTTTCTGGTGGAAAGGATGGAAATGATTTTGAGTATGAGCTTTTGGTTTGCTTTGTATCCAAAATTGAGGTTAGTGAATCTCTTTGTTAATCTGGGAGTCGGCTTACCAACATTGTTTTTGTCCCAAACACTAAGGTGGAGTTATGCTTAACTGCTCAACTTCTATGCAGAAAGAGATATTGTATGAGATTACAAGAATGATGAAACTGTTAATGTTCCTCTTTATCAACAGAAGTGGGGCAAATTGGGAATGAAAACAGTTATTGATTTTACCACTTTCTAACGGCAGCCTTGTAGGAACATAATAAGACATGACAGGGAATGAAAACAGTTGCTGAACTGAGGAGGGTAATCTTCGAGTGCTGGTCAACACGGATTCACTTTACACAGTTAGAACACGGATTCACTTTACACGGTGAGAACATCCTATTATAGCTCCCTTCTGTTCATTCTATTGTAGCTCTTTTTCATTCGTACTCCAACCTTAAGAAAGAAACAAGACTAATAAAAAAATTAATTTTTCATTTATTTGTGTTCTTTTCTAACCGTTCATTTCGTTTTGCGCACAGCCTATTCACTAGAAGCCAACGAAGTTCAATCCATTGGTTACAATATTGACTTGTTTTAAATTTATGTGATGCGACTTTGATTGATAATCTTTTATTGGTGATTTTATAATGTTTATTCCTTTAATATGCTTTTTATTTGTGAAAACGTTAAATGAAACACATATTGCTTCAACTTCTAACTTAACTCAATCACTTAAGTTTCCTATCTTATTTTTTTTATTATCTAATTTGTTTATCGAATATTAAATTATTCATTTAATATATTAATAAAATTCGTTACTAGATTATAAATTTAAATTAAAAAATTATTACACTACAAGTAACTAATTTGTATTTTCAAAAGGTAGAGGGGAAACAATATTTATGAGAAAGTATTATTTACAATAATTTATTTTATCAAGTTTTTTTTTGTTGATCTTTATATAATTTGCACCTCTTAATACTTAAAATAGTAAATTATTTAATTAAACTTTGATTTAAAATTAAAATATTACTTTTTTATTTTTAAATTTTTATTATCAAAAGTTCGAGAGGCATCAAAACATTCATTATGGAAATGAATATATCAAACTATTTATTTTATATATCAATAAAATGAGTTACTATTCTTTTGAAAATGATTTATTATTCTTTTGAAAATTTGGTTTCAAAAGAAAGTTTTATTACTAAAAAGTGGAGGGCCTTATATAATTTTTCTATAACTTTATTTTATTAACATTGATGAATCTGTAATAATTTATATTTTTTAATAATTATAATATTAAATTATTTACGTAATATATCAACAATATTAGTTGTTATGTTATAAATTTAAATTAAAAATTCTCGTACTTGTACACCTTTTCTATAACTTTATTTTATTAACTTCAATGAATCTGTAAATATTTACATGTCTTAATATTCAAAATTTTAATTATTTATCTAATATATCAATAGTATTAGTTGTTATATATGTTGTAAATTTAAATTAAAAAATTCTCATACTTGTACAAATTTTTTAAATTTTTAACATTAATTAACTATATTATGAGAATTTATGAGAATAATATGATCCCGTAAATTTTTGTATTATTTTTTTATTGGATACAATTTACATGTCTAGTAATTGAATATTAAATTATTTAACAAAACTATTAATAAAAATTAGTGTAGGTTATAAATTAATTAAAAAATTAAGAATATTATTAGATTTTTAAAATTATAAGGTTAATTTTTTTATTTTTATTTATAATTTAAATTTAAATTATAACATTATTATACTTGTATAAATTATTTTCATTTTTTATTACAAAAAAGCAGATAATATTTATTGGATTGAATAATATGATCCTATATATTTTTGTATTATTTATATTTATTTAATTTAAATTATTTTGTTAATTTTCTAATTGAATATGTATATAATTAACACCACTTAATAATTAAAATATTAAATTATTTTATTACTATATTAGAATTTTAGTTACTTGGTTATATATTTAAATTCAAAAATTATCACACTAGTTAATTAATTTAAATTTAAAATTAAAGGATTAAAGTTTAATTTGTATTTATAACTAAATTTTCATTATCAAAAGGTAGTCGATTTTTTATATAATTTATACAAATTTAAATTTATAAATTTAATTAAAAAATTATCAGATTTGTATAAATTATTTATTATTATTGATAACTGTTTGAAGCAATATTTATGAAAATCAATAATGTAAACTCATAGGTTTTATTTATATTTACTAATTTAAATTAATTTATTAATTTCTTTTATTGAAATTGTATATAGAATTTAACCTCTTAAAAATTAAAATATTAAATTATTTATTGAATATATTATTAAAATAAGTAACTAGGCTATAAATTGAAATTAATAAATTATCATACTTGAATAATCTTTTTTTTATTTTTATAATTAGAAGATTAAATTTTTTTACTTTTGTATAAATTATTTTCAATTTCTAAAATTAAAAGATTTTTTTATCAAAAAGTAGAAGCTATGTCAAAATAATATTTATGGGATTACTTAATATGACGCCATGTATTTTTTTTTGTGTTATTTTCTTTACTTTTTTATTGAATTTGTATATAATTTGCACATCTTATAAAAATTAGTTACTACGTTATAAATTTAATTTAAATAATTATCATACTTGTATAAATTATTTTAAATTTTTATAAATAGAAGATTTATTACTAATTTTTAATTTTTATTAACAAAAGGTAGGGTTGCCATATTTATGGGATTGAGTAGTAGTTATATTTGTTTAATATTTTTTTATTACACCTCTGAAATTATTGTTAATGTATTCGCACTTGTATATTTTTAGAGAAGATTAATTTTTTATTCAAAATAAACTTTTAATACCGAAAGGTAGAGGGTCAAAGCAATATTTATGTGAATTTATAATATCATCCCATACTATTTTTATAATTTATATAATTAATTTAAATTATATTTTTTTTTGAAATTGCACTTCTTAATAATTAAAATATTAAATTATTAATATATAATATAAATTACTTCGTTATACATTTATATTCTGTGTATTATTTATATTTTCAAAAATTAATTGAATTTTTATATGATAAAAATTTATATTAATTCATTGTATGGATTAGAAGATTAAATTTAATTTTTATTTAGGATAAAGTGAATATGTGATTACACTTAAATTAAATTAAATTATTATTGAATCGTATATAATTTACACCTTTGAAATATTAAATTATTTACTTAATATATTAAAATATGTCACTAGGTTATAAGTTTCATTAATAGTTTATCACACTCGTATAATTTCATCTAGAGAGGGTGTCAAAGTAATTATTTGTGTAAACGAATAATATAATTTCATATATATTTTTTATAATTTTATTGAATTTGTTTATAGAATATTAAATTATTCATTTATTATATTAATAAAATTAGTTACTAGCTTATAAATTTAAATTAAAAAATTTTTACACTACAAGTAACTAATTTTTATTTTCAAGAGGTAGAGGGGAAACAATATTTAAGAGAAGGAATTATTTATATTAATTTATTTTATTAAGTTTTTTTTATTGATCTTTATATAATTTGCACCTCCTAGTACTCAAAATAGTAAATTATTCAATTAAATTATTAATTTAAAATTAAAATATTACTTTTTTATTTTTAAATTTTTATTATCAAAAGTTAGAGGAGCATCAAAACATTCTTTATGGAAATTAATATACCAAATTTTTTATTTAATATATCAATAAAATGAGTTATTAGGTTATCAATTTAATTAAAATATTTCAAATCGAGTCTTTTGAATATTTGGTGTGGAAAGAAAGTTTTATGGTCTTGATATCATCAGTTGTTATATTCTTTTTGCTATTAATTCTACAATAAATTATGCCAATAACTAGAAAAATTAGAAAGCAGTGTAAATTTTATTTGTAGTTTACAAATGCATCGGTGGTTGTTTCCTGCAACCTTCTAAGTTAATGGCATGTGGAAAAATTATGTTAAGTTGGACCCTAATTAGTTTTAACATATTCTATGCCAAGAGAGAAAGTATATGCATTTTTATATATACTAGCAGTCAACACACGTCATACTCGCAAGTATATAAAAAATAATTGTGGCATGTAATGAAGAGGAAAAAAAATTGCGAAAAGAAACAATCGTGGTATTAGGGATTTTATATATATATATATATATTTAACTCCATATTCAATACTATATCAACTTTATATTCAAAGTTAACCATATTTATAATTATTAATTAATATTATATATTCTAAGGGTTAAATGCATATTACCTCCCTCTGTTATTTTGGTTGGACTATGGCAGGCAGATGATGAAAACCAATAAACTGGTTTTAGTCGGACGTATGCTCTCTCTGAGAACTCACGACGAAGGTCTCTGAGCGTTAATTAAAAGTA
>NW_011628048.1:311433-345596 GCF_000512975.1 Sesamum indicum
TTGCGGGAGGATCCTCATGTGGTGCTTCCATGTGATAGACAAACAAAGGGCCTTAGAGGGTTACACATGGAGTTTCGAGAAGAACATCTGATCTTAAACGGAATAGGCTCGAAAGACAACCCCTTCAGTGTTGATCTTAATTGGTGCGATTTCTATGTTCACGTTTACAAAAGATCGCTCAAGCGGATGAACCTAGGTATTGCGACACAAATAAGTAGATTGATTGGGGATTTTTCGGGATATGGAGGTAGACGAGATGGGAAGAGCATAGAGTTGTCGCTACGTATTCGGGTTGCAAACAACATCAACAATCCACTAAAAAGAGTGCCGAAAATTTTCACTATGACGGTGGATGAGCTTATAGTTCACTTCATGCACGAACGGCTCCTGAAATTTTGCCAGCTATGTGGGAAGCTTGGTCACATAGCAAAGTATTGTAAAACTCAATTTGACGAGGGCTTCACGGATCCAGGAGCAGATACGCCATATGACCCATGGCTAAGAGCACCTATGCCTCCAAGAAATTGTTCACGAACTAGGCCGCATACAAATTCAAGAATGGCAAGAAACCAGTCGCAACGCGATGCAAGTACTAAATGAGCAATAGCTATCTTCGGTGACTTTAGCTCAACTAACAGCCGCCATAAGGGGGATCAGGCTACTAGAGGATAGCAGTAGGATGGGACAATAGAAAAGGAAGTCGAGCAATGGTAACTTGCAAAGGAAACAGGTCCCATGACCTACAAACTCGAGGTGCATGATGATGAGATGCAGTTCAACTTCACTCCGAGGGTCCGCCCAATCCCTATCCAAAATGGCTTCTGCCACTATCCCACTCCAGTTCGCAGCAACAATGACAAAAGGAAGTCGTCGCGGTAAGCGAGGGAAACTTGCTAGAATCTGGACACCACAAATAGGAAGAGGGGACTAGGAGTCTCAATCATTGAGCCAAAACTGGAAACATTACACGCCCCTAAACGATGGCTACAGTTAGTTGGAGAAAAATCAGAATCGATATCAGCAAAAACTACCATGCACTCCCCGAAAACTATGAAAATCCTAGCATGGAACTATCAAGGGCTGGGACCCCTTTGGACAGTTCACACTCTATTGGAGCAAATTAAGCTCTATAGTCCGCGCTTCATTTTTTTCATCGAAACCAAGTGTAAGTCAAGGAGAGTGGCACAACTGAAAAGGATGCAGAGTGCATCTTATCAATAGTCATGAACAAGAATCCCTCCTGTGATGAGATGGCTTGGCACTTTGGGAGGAAGGGTCACTTCATGGTTCATGGTATGCTATCTTTACACCTCTCTACTTTTTGGTGGCTTCGGCCCTTCAGCTTGCAAGCGACTTGCTTTTATAACCTCAAAACCAAACACTAACTTAAGCATCGGAGGATCTTAGGTACGGGCCACCCCAGCAAGCCTAACGATCTACTTCTTTTCTCAAGACCTCAAACCGCTTGGAGAACCAGTTCGCCCGACCAAGGAGGTCGCGTGGATTTCGACACGAATTAGTTGGCGCTATCTGTGGAAATCCTGAGTAGAGGTCCTTTGATTTAGTTTAAAGGTGGTTGAAGGACTCAGATATCCACCAAAGCAGAATTTGCCATGTGATCATCGTGGCAATAGCAAGGGGGACGGATTCCTTTAAGGCAAGAGGGAAGGTTGCATCTAACGGATGAAGAGGTGGAACAGATGATCAAGATAGCAAGTAGAAATGTCATGGTGGAACATGAAAGGAAAACAGTATTACTGGCTGCTAGGGAGTTAGCAAGGAGAAGGCCGATCAAAGAGCAGAGAAAAGCGACCGCAGATGACCACGTGGAAGGAACTAGCCACACGAGGAGGAATATGGGACAGATGCCAGAAGCCAGCCATACAAAGAGAGATTAGTCAGAACATCAAGCAATATCAGAACAAGGGAACTAGCAATCTCTAGAGCTGAAGTGGAAAACGTGGGGAAGTAGATAGAAAAACTAAAGCAGCAGATAGATGACCTGAAGAAGCAGGGCGACCTAGTGAAGAAAAATAGGAACTCACCTTTTTCCGACAAAATTCTGACCAAAGTCGTGGGTCCAAATTTTCGAGTACCCGATCTACCCAAATATGATGGGCCGAAGGATCCACGGGAGCACATATCTGCTTTCGAATTGGTAATGAGCTTGTACTGGCACACAAATTCTATTAACGCAAAGTTGTTTGTGACTACTTTGATAGGAAAGGCACAAAAATAGTTTACTAGCTTGCCGATCGGAACCATCGAATCATATGGCCACTGGTGCAGAAGTTCGTATTTCACTTTGCTAGCGAAAGGAGATCGAAAAGATCGACGACCTACCTATTCATGATCTGGAAAGGAACGACGAATCCCTAAAAAGTTTCATAGGAAGATTTAACAACGAGACATACAAAGTGCCGAATTTGTGGATTGATATGATGACAAGCATATTGATACATGGGTTGAAAAGGAGACCATTTGCCTCGGCACTTGCAAGAGATCCTCTTGGAGAAGTAGAGCAGTTGATGCAATTAGCTTGAAAGTATATCGATGAAGAGGAGATGAACGCGATTAACACGACAAAGAATGGGATGAAGGTCGAGGTAGACGAACGTGATCAAATGAAGAGAGAACGATCTGACTGAAATATTTGTGTACACACCGTTAGTCACCATGAGAGAACAAACGATGATGATGGTCGAAGGGAGCGGCCTACTGCGATGGCCTAGTAAGACTAAAGGAACATCACTAAAGAGGGATCCCAGGGAAGTACTGCAAGTTCCACAAGGATAAAGGGCACGACACAGAGGACTGCTACTAGATTAAGGATGAGATCGAAAGGTTAATCAAGCAGGGTTACTTCAAGGAGATTGCATTGGGAGGAAAAAGAGATCGAAGATCCCCTAATAAACCAAGCAGCGCACCAGGAAGTAGATCGAGAAGCAGGTAGCGTAGAAGGGAAGAACGATGCATCACGACCCTATGAAAGGAGCCGCCTGGTGAAGAGGATGGCAGTTCAAAAATCGAGGTCGCCTATATTTCTATTACTCCGGATGTTTGCTTATGCAGGAAATTTTTTTTTTCTAGCTCTAAACATCATGGGATAATGTATATTATTGTAATATTATGAGAAAAGTGCTTATATCTATGTAAGAATGCTTGCCTGAAATAAATAGTGTTTTTATTTGGATAATTTGCAATAATGAAATGTTATTGGCCTCAGAAAGGTCGTTATACCTCAAAATTGTCAAAGGCCATCTAACTTGAAAAAGGTGCAATCTGATGTCTGAGAAAGACCGTGACCTAAAAAAGGTGCGAGATTTATCTGAAAAAGACCCTCAATATGCTACCTAAAGTGAAGATAATTTGAGAAAGACTGCGACCTGAAAAAAGGTCGAGATTTGTCTGAAAAAGACTGGCTTGAGAAAGGTGAAGACTATCTGAGAAAGAATGCTACCTGAAAAAGCTGAACCATGCGTCTGAAAAAGACCAATAATACACAACCTAGAAAAGGTACAATTGATGTCTGAAAAAGACTGCTACCTGAAAAAGGTAAGCTATGTGTCTAAAAAAGAAAATGCTAATACGCGACTTGAGAAAGATGCGCTTTAACGACTAAAAAGGATGACGACCAGAGAAAAGCTAACACTGTGCGATCTAGACACCTTGCGATCTGACAAATGGTGCCAATCCATATGAAAAAGATGGGCTTGAACATAAACCTATTATTTCTGAAGTGGATCAAGTTCGAGGTAGTATTGTGGATTCTGTTTATTCAAGGGAATTCTTCAAAGTTCGCAGGTATGAAATGGACTTCATATGAATAAAGTTATCGTGATCTGCAAAATAATTCACAAAGTTCTAGAAACAAAGAACATCGTTGTTACACGAACAAGAAGAAAATATGGAATGCGATCTACCTAAATGCCATCAAATTACAAAGATTTAGAGGCCTATTCATCTACTTTTTCTTCATCCATATTCTCGATCTCGTCCACCCAAAACCCCAAATTCATCGTCATGTTTCAAATGGGGGTTTTTCGAGAAATGCAGCTAAGTTTCCATCAAGAGTTGGATCAATCCAATTCATGTAAAAAGCATCTGCAAACCCTTTCAACTTCCTGATTTGAGAGGTGCAGCGATCAAAGCCGTGCATCAAGTAATCAGATGACTTGATCTCCACAGCAACCTGAAATGCAGAGGACTTGAGAAAATCTCGAGCATCCTGCAATTGCGTGCTCGCCAAAAGTTTCCTGTGATCATCATAAGCTAAGTATTGATCGCGACCGATCTCAAGTTGATGCTGATAATCCTCTTAAGCGAGATACTCCTCTCGACCAGCTACTAAACCTGCAGAGAAACCTTTTGCCTCAACCGATTCTGCAGTAGCTGCGATCTTCAATCTGAGTTCTTGCAATCGCACTTCAAGCTCAGCTTTCTACACCTTGAGCTCGGCTTTTTCTTCCTCGCAGGTCACAAGCTTAGATTTCTCTTCTTCAAGTAACTGGTCAGTGACCATCTTCTCATGCTGCAGGCAAGTACACTTCAGGGAGAGGTGATGATCAAAACCAGAAGCCGACAAACACCAAAGTAACAGGAGAATTAATAGATAAGTAGAGGATAGTTTGTAACTGTTGCTATTAAAGAACATTACCTGAGAAAGAGACTGAGCAAAATTTTGCTCAACACGGATATCTGGCATAGGGGTCAGAAGGGCCTGGTCGTGAGGTAGGATGGTTGACTTGTATAACTCCTATGAATCTTGGCCAACAAGGGTCTTCAACACGGAGCTCTAGCTAAAAATAACCCAGTCAGGTATAAGTATCTCACCTTCCATTTCAGCAGGTTTGTAGGTGGGAGATAGCAGTTCTACCTACGCCTCCTTCCACCAGGCTGTGAGCTCGCTTGCCACTCTTAAATTCTCTATTCTGCCGAGGTGGTTGCCTTGTTTTTTTGTGAGAAGGTGAAGGGCCAGACCGCGAACTCTTATTTTTTCTTTTGGAGGCTGCAGCAATCTCTTTATCTTTGTATTTTTTCGTGACAAGTGGCTCGGGATTGGGTTCTTCTTTAGATTCATCAGCTAACAGGTTATCTTCAGCAGCAGGATCGCTATCTTGACTAGCAACCTCAATAGGAGCTGTGTAGTGCGGACTTGGAGAGCGAGCTCCATGCGCCTTAGTGTATTATCAGTAGGAACCAACGGGGGATGCGGGGAGTTTGACAGCGAAGTGACCATCTGTTTAGCCTTCTTGGCACGAATTCGAGCGTCCATTATAATGGAGGCTGCAAGAAAATAAATTTAGTCACCATAACATATGAATATATCACACAAGGGGACTAAGGAAAAAGGTTGATCACCTAAAGAACCATGGGTTTGAATGGGTGTCGAACTGAGACCCGCGAGCTTCAGGGTATTCTTTGTCAAGAGTAGATTGCCCTTGTATTGATAGCAGGTGAGATTACCAATCAGGCCGTCATCTAACCCTACACCATGAATTTTGGGGTCGGGTTTTGTGATGCGCCAGTCACAAGAAAAGGGCCAGACTTGGTTTGGGGGAGGTCGAAGGAAAAATAACTTATCTTTCCAAAAACCCACATTTGATTTCAAATTGGAAACAAAGCGCAGTGCGGTTTAGCGGTGAGATAGAAAAAACACTGATCGCCCAACCTTTTCGAGGTCGTGGACTTATTAAGCGACCAAAAGTTTTTGAAGTCGGGTTCAAGTCTTAAGTGATCCATTACTACAATAAAGTCAAGTATATGGCGAAATCGAATTTGGAGCTATTTGCATTAGGCATATTTCTAACCTAGATAATATATGGGCAACGGATCGCGGAAGTGAAAAACGTAAACCTGCGTGTAAGTGAACGACGGAAATTGGACAGCTACTTGGAGGAGGTCGATTCATGCGATCAGAAGAGGAAAGAAGGATAATTTCAAAGTTCTGGGGAATATGATATTTTTTCCTAATTGTGGCTATTGTCAGGTGTAAAGTGCTCTCTATAGTAAGCCAGTTTTTGGTGGCTAATTTATCTTCATATTGTTCAAGGGTCATGATTAGGATTGCTACAACTGGGTCGCTTCTATCTACCCTAGGAGAAGAGCCGACCTGCTTCTTATGAGCTAAGGGCCCATGGGAGGTCGCAGATGGACTATTTGTAAATAGTACTACACAACTAAGGTTCTATTCTATGTCTATGTCGCGTATCAACTGTAACAATAGCTGGAGCTAGAGTAGATATCCCAACCCTGGAAAACTCGAAATCTCCGAATCGTCTCATCCCTTACCCAGGAAGCCCCATAGGGATTGCCTGAAGCTGAAAACCTTACGTTGACTGACACTTTCTTTCTATACGCAAGTCATTCCATTCGGAGAGGAGAAGAGGAAGAATCAAGGCATTCAGTCTTTCCAAGCTGAGTGCTAAGGGCATAGAAAGGTTTGTACGGATAGATTCCATAAACAGAAATTTATCAATGGATGGGAAAAAGAAGGTCTCTGCCAGGGCTAAGTGCCACATTAAAGGAAGGCTCAAAGCCAGGCTCGATGTAATTGAGTTCACTACGTATCAATATGAATATTCATACGCACCTACAGTGGAGCAGTTAAGTGAGTGTCTGGCAAAGACCTTTCTTCGCATGTAACAAGAGGTGAAGCAGCTAGGAAGTTAACGAGTGAACATCTTTCCGCACAAGGGAGACTGGAACGCTTACAACCCTTATAGATAAGGGAGCATCTAGACTTTCAAGTAATAGATCGCCCCCTAAGGTAGCCCTAAGCAGGCTATGGAAAGGAAGAAACTGTATAAAGAGACCCGTGTGACGAAGGCCAGACGTGCTAAAGATTAATAACTGATCCCCTCACACTCTACGGGTCAAGTCCTTTCATTTAGAACGAGATCTATCGAGCTTGAGTAGCGACACCTGAAATTAAAGAACTCCACTTTTTTCCCAGATTCAAGGCAAAGGAAAAAGAAAGGTAGTCAACCTCTTTCCTGTATCATGTGCAAGGATAGCTGTCCAAAGGTCGAAAGCCAGTAGGAAACTAGTCAGCTAGTTGAAGTTAGAAAGTTCATAAGTAGCTGCTCTCCTAGTTGCACATTAATCGTATATAATATAAATAGTACTAATGCAAAGTAGGATTGGGGAATAGTTCCTGTATAGCTACTTTCAAGAGCTTAAATAAGCGAAAGGAAAGAAAGGCATAAGATGTCTAAGGTCTTTATCTGTAACTTTAGGGATTTACTCCCTTCCATCCGTATAAAGAGTCTAACAGATGATGAACTAAAGGGAGGATTCTTGGTTTGTCTTTCTCCTCTGACAGAAGTATACTATAAGCCCTGATTTCGCCTTTTGGAACAATAAGAATTAAAGTTCTGATGGTTTACTAGATGACCTATCTGATGAACTACTAGAATTACTAAACTCAAAAGTAGAAGACATAATGAGGGTTGCAAAGGAATACCTGATTATGACCTAAGCAAGGCAGATCACAGATTGAGAAGAGAGGTCGCACCCAGAGAACTCGAGATCGCGTATGAATGGCGAAGTTACAATCAAACTCATCTCTATATATAGGGGTAAAGTCATGGAGATTTGCGCCAGGATTAATGGTTAGATGTTGAGGTAGCAAGGATGATCTAAAGGCTGAGATCGAGAACCTTTTCGACTTTCCGTCTGCGCGTTAAGAGAAGTGGGGGAGTAATGATATGAAAAATCCTAATTTGTCTTAAAAAGACCAATTTGCCTCTGGAAAAGCTCAAAATTACAATTTTGCCTGAAGAATCCGAGTATTTTTTATCAGTTCGGGTCACGATCCGGGTCAAATCAGACGACCGACCCTAGCAACCCGAGACACGTGGAAGACGCCCATTGGACTAACCAAACCCCCGGTCTTACGCTATAAATACCCCGCAGTCAGTGTATTTATGGTATGTTATCTTTACACCTCCCTACTTTTTGGTCACTTCGGCCCATAATCTCGCGAGCGACCTGCTTTTATAACCTCAAAACCAAACACTGACTTAAGTATCGGAGGGTCTTAGTTGGGACCCACCCCAGCAAGCCTAACAATCTGCTTCTTTTCTTAGGGCTCAATCACTAGTTTAGGAGAGGTAGCAAACTCGAACCGCTTGGAGGACCAGTTTCCCCGACCAAGAAGGTCTCGTGGATTTCGACCTGGATCAACGCGTATGACTTGGCTATTAGCCAAGCGATCGTAGCTTCTTCTTCAAGTGAAGGGGAGGTTTGAACGTTCTTATGGAAATGTAGAGTGCTTCCTAAAGTAAGGATGTTTGCGCAGACATGTGCCAAAAGAGCACTGCCAACAAGGATAAATTTACGTCATAGAGAGATTACAGGATACAGTAGTTGTGTTTGTTGTTTTTTAGAACAAGAGAATGCTTCACACATGCTATTTACCTGCAGTTTCGCAAAGCTAAGTGCGGTCCGTGGGATGAATATTCAGTAGGCTATCGTGGAACTGGATTAGTTATGTGAGGCTTGAAGGGCAATTGGTCATGTTAGAAATAAGCTTGTGGTCATGAAGGAAATACTCTTATTACATTACCAAAAACTCTTATTATTTTGATCAATATTCGGCCAACTAATGCACCTAGTTTTTTTGAAAAATTAAGAACTTTGACTAATCAAATTTATATTAAAACTAGAAACTTCGCACATTAGTGTTTTTACATGTGTAAAACATCAATTTTAAGGATTATATTTGGTATTGAAAATGGTATCAATTCCAACTTTTTCCTCATCGATTATTATAAATCTTTTCAAAAATATAATTATAGAAAATAATGATCCAATGACAAAAATTTATAATAAAATTACCCACACAACAATTTTTATGGCTCGTAAGTGATATATTTAGCATTGAATGCGATGCATGTGATGCCTTTTAGGTAATCAAAAGTATTAAGGTTCAATAACAAACTACAGATGGTATCCACAAAAGCATTCCCATTGGAGCAGAATGCCTGAGACCATAAAAATGCCTCCAAAAGCAGATAACTAACTATTCTTTTCCAAGATGTATCAGGTTTTGCTCGAAAACTTTCTGCCATCAAGAAATATTCCAACATCCAAACTCCAAAGGAATGGCAATCCTCAGTTCCTTTCACAGCTGATAAGCATTTGTTCATGCACTTTGCATACCATATGACAGCTACTTAGCCACAAATCTTTGTAAACCCTTCACATCAGTTGCATTCTCTTTCGGGGCGTCGATCTACTTCCTATCAATAGTTCAAATCAAGAGTTGAAATAGATATAATTGTTGCTAAATGAGACCCCAAATTAAATTAAGACATTTAGCAGATACTCCACAAAATGCAGCGACTCTGAAACTTGGACAAAATAGTGGCAGAATTGTATTCCGTTAGTTGTCTCAGGTTCGAGGACTTAAACATCGTAGTGGCAGAGAACTAATCACATTTTAATTATGTATCAGGAGAAAAGAAGTTAATTTGAAGTACCACGGGCTAAGTTTTTGGATTTGAAAGATTAACTGCTTGAAGCACTTGTTTCTCAAGTCATATCAGTGCAAGGATAAAAAGTATATGTAGAAGATGTCCAAACAATTAAAGTGTATATTCAGTTTGTATAGTCGATTGTAATATTATTGCTCAAAATGCCCATAATACACGTAATCACAATATAAATATGAGATGGATTTTGCCTGACATACCTTTTCTTGGCAGCTCCAGGTTTAAGCCATCTACAATTCCAGTAATTGTTCGATCCTGAAATATGTATGACTTGGAATTATCACTTTCAGGTTGTGTTTTGTCAAAAACCCACAGAAGAAAGAAACTCTGCTCTGTATCAATATCTACATCCTAACTACCCAACATGATTCTTTTTAGAACACACAGCAACTATTGCACAATAGCAAATCAGGGAAAGAAGAAAGAAAAAGGAGCTGAATGTTAACATGATGCAAAG
Organism: Sesamum indicum; assembly: GCF_000512975.1. Lineage (NCBI taxonomy): Eukaryota > Viridiplantae > Streptophyta > Magnoliopsida > Lamiales > Pedaliaceae > Sesamum > Sesamum indicum. The sequence continues at coordinate 321,388 of NW_011628048.1, forward strand.
TTATCAATTCTAAGTTGGTTGTCCGAAGTTTTCCGAGTTCATCAATGTAAAAATTTACTATAATGAAAATATTGTTCACAAAATGTAATGGAAACTCTTGTTTATGGGAACTAATCACAGTCGTTTAGGTATACTTCTATTATTCATATAAAAATTTCCTAAACATCCAATTGCTCTGCATATCCCTGAAAGTCTGGGAAAAAAAAATCAAAATGCAATTTGTGCTACGAAACCTCTATTATAATATTTTAAGACTACCCTTTCTACAAACATACAAAAATAACGTTCTCACTGAATTGGTCAAATATCTGAGAGCTAATGCATAAGAAAACATTAAATATGTTCAAGTTACATACAAGTGCATGAACAATCAATTTAACTACTTTATTGTAAAAGAGGGTAAATTAGCATAATATTAGAAGTTTTAGACAACCGCATCATTGATTGCCCTTTCATTGAACCAAAATGTCAAGGTAGGCATCACCAATCTTCCTGAAAAATTTTCAGCAAAAAGAGACCGAAGAATGTTATGAATTCCATTGAATTCCTTTAATTGATTGAACGGGCTTTTTAGAGTGCTTAGAGAAAGCATGAACAAAGTATTATGAAATAATTGATAAGAAAGGGTAAGACATTAGGGAAACAAGTAAGCTGCTCATACTCGCACTAGAACTTAGGCAAATGATGACTTAAGATTTACGCAACATACTTACATGATCTAGATCTATTACAACTCAAAGATTGAGGAGCGGCACTGGAAAATTCTCCTTCTCTTTATCAGGAGTTCTCAGTATCAGACAGAGAGGAAACTAGTGATTTTATAGCAGCATATGATGAATTAAGTTCTATTATTTCCAGAGGAAATCCAAAAACAGAATGGTTACAATTAATGAAACTAGCCAAATCTATTTAGTATTATAAAAGCTACTTCAAGCATGTTGCCTCGTGAAAAGAGCTCAGAAATCATTGCCAAAATCATATATCTGTAACACAAAAGGTTAATGGTCCAGTGGTCCCATTTAGTATCCTTCTTCCAGGAGTGAGCATATAAAGATAATGGAACTAAAACTCAAGGGGAAAGCCACAAGGAGGTGTTCAATAAAATTCCAAGGAAAAAATTCACTTTAGCAGATAATCCATGCATGTACAAGCCGTTTGCACCACAAAACAATAAAACCAAACCTGTCTAGTGAATTACTCAAGATATTTTTTTACCTGTTTTTCTTAAATTAAAATTTCACCTTATTATGATATCCACTATCACTATTTCTCAAACCTGAAACCTATAACTCCACACATTTCCAGTCAGTAAAACAATCTAACTTATTTCCACTTAAAGCAGGAACAAGGTGGAAGCTTGAAATCAGTATTATCTGAACTTGTTCCTAAAATAATGTTTTCCTCCCATCCCTCTTGGTCGGTGAACAAAGTGATTAGCATCATTTGAATTGACTGTAAGTTGAATTCAAATGATTCATATACTACATAAATCATTTTGGGCCACAACAACTCCAAATTGGCAGAAAGCAATACCGCGATGTGGTATCTAAATAGTGGTTTGGTTTTTACAGACAGTACAAACGGTTTTCCAATGCCATCAAGTATTACGTGAATAACTATATAGGTCTCCCCAATATTGTTTTATATTGAATGTGGCGGCTCTACATCAAACCATCTTTTCTTTCTTGAATAACGAGCTTTGTGTCCATTCCCATGTAGGTGGAAACTCAAGCATAGAATAGACTAAAAGTCATTCATCAGAATAAATAATTAGAACATAGTCAGCACTGTAATTAAAGGGGATGTTATAAAATATACAGCACTGATGAAAAGATTACCAAACCAATTTTCTCCTGGTCCTTATCCCTAACGAGTTAGTCATTGCAGATAAACGATTATTTTCAGTGATTAAATTATCCTTCTGGTTATCTACTACAACAAGCATTCTAAGTGAAGTTGTTGCTTTACTTTTTGCCTTCTGTGTCTTGCCTTCAGTTTTAATCTCTCTCAAGTCCTTATCTTGGCTTGAAGTCTGAGAGATTTGCTCGTGCACATCTTTCATAGAACCAGCATTCAACGTACCCAATTTTGCTTTATCTGTATGCCCATGGAATCCGCTAACCTTAGAATAACAGTTACTTCTGCCCCTGGTTCACAATATCCAGACGCTAGATCTACTTTTTCAGAACCCATGGATGAAACAGAATTTAAACTGAACTCACCTCCTGATATTCTAGCTGATGCTTTGCTATTCTTCTTTCATTTTCAAATTGCTGATTGAAGGTGTCTATCCTCAGTATGAGTTAGAATTTCCTCTGGCAAGCTCAAACTTTTGTCAAAATTGGCATTTGTGGAGTCTTTTCTGTGCACCTTCAGATTATCAGTCGGTTTGCTCCTGCTCCTATTATAAAAATGACATGCAGACAGGATTCCTCAATTATCAGGATATTGAGAATCATCATTCTCATTATTAACAGCTGAAATTTTAACATTTCGTTTGGAAAATCAGCCTATCACTGACTGCATGGTATTTTTCAAACTAGTCAGAGGTATGTCATTGGCTATGTGATCTTCAGCAATGCGTCCAGCAGAATACGATTCATTTTAAAGAATCTCAGAGGCAATGCAGGTCATATTTATATTCTCTGCATCACTAATTTCACTGTCAGATTTTTAGGGCAATGGATCACGTAAAGATCTAGCTTTCTTGCTCTTCTTAAGAAGTTTAACTCCACTAGAGGGAGATTCCTTACGCAAGAAGTTTTCATCATACTCCTTCCAGTATAATGGAAAGCCATAATTAAAATGGTTGCATACCTGTTCAAGTAAAGAAACATAACACTAATCGTATAAATATTATTTAACTAATGCTCAACTCGTAAAAAGAAATGCATTCAGAATTACAATGTTAAGAAGTTAGAATTTTGTTCCAGCATGTCAGCATAATGAGAAGTATGACTCGACACATTCACAGATGGAGAGAATGGGCTTCAACCTTAATTCCATGTTCAGCTTTTAGCATCTAACATATCAGCAGCCTTATACTGGCTATAACTGGTAGCAAAATACTTCCTGAATTCACATTCATCTTTGCATTTGAAATATTTCCTTATGCCTATACCGCATTTAAAAGAAAGGTAAGGTACACGAAGTTATTGTGAAAGGTTATTGTTGAGTGCAGTAGATTCTCCAAACTGAATCTAACGAAACATTATGTCCCCAATTGTTTGTTATGCTATCAACCTTAATATCAGTCATGTAAGCATCTCCTTTAATGAACAATTATTAGAAGGAACTAGTCAAACTAGAACTTAAGTTTATCATGATGAAGGATAGCTGTCTTACTTCAACTGTTAAGACAACTTATTCTGTGCATAACAACCAACCTATTCATAATCCTTTTGCCACATCCAGGTTCGTCAACTTAAGCAACTTCATATTTATAATATTAGAATTTAAAGTAGTTTCTACTTTATTACTCATTAAAAATCCAGCAAAGACTTCTAACCTGATAATTTTGTATTATATCTGCTCAACGCTCACAAATGTACGGCCTAATGAAAGGATTTCTCATTCAGACAATACTTTCTTCGTTTTGTTTTTACACTCATAAAACTCAAACCAATTTCTTCATTTTGAAAAACCAACAAAACCCTTTTCATCAAGTAATCCTTTTACACTAAATCCATTGTAATGGCATGCAATTGTTTCATAAACTTGACAAGGTTGAAATACACTCAATAAGCATTAAATGTTTAAACCAAAGAGCAACCTAGTAAAATGGAAAAAACATACAGGGAGATATCTTACTCTAAGTTGTGACATATTAGCAAAAACTTTGATTCAAATACTATTTTTCACTTGTAACAGCATGCTAAATAGAAGTTATAGGTTGTCCACAAGAAAACTGGAGAAAAGTAGAAAAACAGAGACCATGATGACATCTTGTAGGAGAAAGAGCTGTTACGACATAACTTAGTTTTGAAAGTAAATGGAAATAATTAGTTTTCTCACCAAAAATCCAAGACCAAAACAATGTTCAATTATATTCATGGAATAAAAATCTTTACATAATAGGATAATATACAGAAAAATCATTTCTATGGTGGACTACATATGAACACTACGCCAAAGATCATTTCTATGGAATTGCAAGCTAGACACTTTCATTTTCAATTGGTTTTGGAAATAATCAAAATAAAACCAAACATTTCCTACATTTTTCAAACATTTCCACCTTTTAGAACCTCTTCCCAAAAAATATTATAAAAACTTCTAATCAGTAGTACAACACATATATACATTCCATATATTGTGTTTTTATAAATATCTTTACACATTTATATTTACATTTTCAAATCATTAATAGCAGAGTGACACCACTAGCCAATTAAACCTAGTTTCCAACACAAATCTAAACAATTCTAAGCATTCATGACATTCAACAATATATATACTAAACATCTATCACACCATCTAAAACACAACTTTCTAACTACCATAAAATAATTCCAAACATAATGATAGGACTTTTCTGCAAATTTTCAGTTGAATAGGTTTTTCCCACTTGTTAAGCATATAAAAGCTCTTGTGCATGATTACATTATCATAAGGTTTAGAGGAAAATAGCTTCACTCTTTAGCCAATTGAATGAAACAATCTAGACTTAGATTCAAACAACAATAAAGGAAAGATAGTTATTTATCCCATCAGTGAACGGGAAAAGCACGCTTAAAAAGGCATGAGAAGCGTGCTTGACAACTTACATCAGATTAAAACCAATTTTCTAGAGAGTGGAGTGTTTTATGAGGCCATCAAGGATAGTGCATATTCCATTAGTAGTCTCAAGAGTAGAGAACCCATATGTCTTAAGGATCGGCGCAGATGAAAAGACTTGCATGTCTTGTTTCCTATAGCACAAATTAGATTAAAGCCCTGTGAGAGTAAAACATTTACATCTCAATCTTTTTTATAACTTTGAGCTCAAAAATAGAAGATAGAGTCAATTTGCAGATAAACGGTTGATTGCCACAAAACTAATCAAATATGGATCATGCAATATACTCATAATCACAAAAATCTTTAGTAGAACAATCAATCCTGAAAACTTGGAAGCCTGGCAAAATTTGAAAAGTAGATTTTGATATTTATACCATTATCTAGAAAATCAATCTACATTAATATACTCCAATACACAAATGCACAGACATAAATACACGTACATACACAGAATAAGCTCATTTTTTGCATCTTAGCCATTATGAGCCAAGGGATTGCCTTTCTCATATTAAAAAAATAAGATACATTGCCAGGACATAAGTAAACTAAGCATAGACTTGAAAAAAGACCACATCGTATACGCAATTTGTTACAAGAATCAAAACTACTAGCTTCATCATCATTTTTGTTACTTTTACCCAGAAATCTATTTCTTCACAGGTGATGAAGTTGACAAAGGTACAGCTGTAATGGAAGACAAAAGAGGATAGAAGACCATATATACCCCAAAGATAAATCCCAGTAACTCAACTTCATAAATCAAAGATTTCGCAAAAGGGTTGTTCAGAAAATATTTTAGAAGATTGATGGTAAAAGAAACAACATATTAGTATCTTAAGCGAAGTAGAATTCTTTTACTCTACCGAAATGAGTACTTGTGCCTTCGCATATTCTTCCCAGTTTAACCCAACTATTTCCCGGCTACAAAACAAAAGCATTTCGAAGGCTAAATACAAATATTTCAACCCATTGTCGACAAACCACAAAGAAGCAACTTACTCTCGAGACGTAAACCTTGGAAGTCATGTTCAATATTAACCATCCACCAATCCGCCAAACACGCCTTGAATTTCCCAAAAAAAAGTTCAACAATAAGGACATGAAACATATAAATTAACAGGTAAATATCAGTGCTACATTAAACAAACTTACTGTTGGTTGAAAGTGCGATCTTTGTGCTCTGCCCTTATCCTTCTGATGAACCGGATTTGAGGAAGATGCCATGGTTTCATTCCAATCGATTGAACTCTCTTGACCTTTCCAGGTTGTCCAGACGCCATTGGGGGGTGCGCGCTGTAATTTTCCAATTCTTAACGAAAATCAATCTGTTAGAACTACAGCGCAGGGAAGTAGTATGTGGGGGTGAAGGAAGAAAATGAATTCATGGTGTAATTTCTTGATAAACCAGAAAGAATTGCAATTGATACAGAAGCAGTTTACAGAGCCTGTATATATAGGCTAGATAACAGAGTAAACTGACAAGAACAAGAAAATAAAGAAACAAGAAAAGGTCTAACGGATAAGTAAAAGTGTGTTTCCAAAACAACACTTTTATAAGTAACCAAAAAACAACTAAGCTAAAATAAAAGACGGCCACTGTTCACCATCTTCAATCCTTCATTATTCTGCAACCTTCCTCCATCACTCTGCAATCTTGATCTTCCTCTAAATCTTCAAATTGAAAGTTAACAGCCTCCCTGCAAGTTGGACTTGCATCAAATGAGATCAAGCCCAACTTGGAGACCAAAAATAAGAATGAATTACTGGGAAGCGATTTGGTGAACAAATCTGCAAGCTGCTGCTTTGAACTCACATATGTAGGCAAGACAAGACCTTCCTTGTACTTGTCTTTCACCACATGACAATCAATTTCAACATGTTTCATTCTTTCATGGAAAACGGGATTCTTTGTGATGTGAATGGCTGCTTTGTTATCACAGTAGAATGCCACTGGAGTCTGAACATTGATTCCCAAATCTTTGAGTACATTGTTGATCCAGGTAATTTCACATACAGTAGATGCCATACTCCTGTACTCTACTTCTGCAGATGATCTGGACACTGTGTTCTGCTTTTTAGTTTTCCAGGATACAGGACTGGTTCCCAACATTATGCAATATCCAGTTGTAGATCTCCTTGTAAGTTGGCACGATGCCCAATCTGCATCAGAGTAAGCTCTCAGTTTGAAATCATTATTAGCAGGGAAAAGCAAACCTGAAGAATGAGTTCCCCTGAGATATCTGATCAGGTACATAGCTGCATTCCAGTGTTGCTCGCAAGGGTGCTGGATGTGTTGGCTGAGTTGTTGTGTTGCATAGCTGATCTCAGGTCTTGTAAAACCAAGGTATAGAAGTCTTCCCACAAGTCTTCTATATCTTGAAGGATCCTGTAATGCTCCTTCAGATTCTGAGACAAACTTAAAGTTAGCTGGAAAAGGAGTAGATACAGTTTTTCCCTTTTCAAAACCTATATCCTTGATAATGTCTAAGGTATACTTGTTCTGTGTGACAATTATGCCTTGTTCAGACCTAGCCAACTCAAGCCCCAAGAAATATTTAGCTTCACCTAGGTCTTTTGTGGTGAATAGTTCATTCAAATATAGCTTAACTTCTTGTATGGAGTTTATAGTGGCAGCAGTGACTAAGATATCATCAACATACACAAGTACAGCTACAAAATCAATGCCAGTGCCTTTTGTAAAGAGACAGTAATCATATTTGGATTGAATGAATCCTAAAGCTTTGATCTTTTCAGTGAATTCTTCATTCCACTACCTTGAAGCCTGTTTTAAACCATAAAGAGACTTCTTAAGTCTATACACTTTTCCATCAGGAACATGATATCCCTCAGGGGGTTACATGTAAATGTCTTCATTCAAGTTTCCATGAAGGAATGCATTGTTAACATCTAGGTGGTGTAATAACCAACCTTTTGCAGCTGCTATAGCTAAAAGAAGTCTTACAGTAACTGTTTTGGCTATAGGAGCAAAACAATCAGTGTCATCTATCCCTTCAATTTGACTAAAACCTTTTGCTACTAACCTCGCTTTGTGTCTCTTAGTGGATCCATCAAGTCTAAGTTTAACTCTGTACACCCATCTGCATCCTATGGTATTTTTCCTTCAGGTAGTGAAGCAACTTCCCATGTGTTGTTCTTTTCTAATGCATTGATCTCTTATCTCATAGCAACTCTCCACTCTTCCTGTTTTTGTGCCTCGCTGTAGTTTTTGGGTTCTTGTATCAAATTTTAATTTTGCACAAAACAGCTATAATTGGAGGTTATCTTAATATCAGTAGGTAAGGTTACTCCTGCAGCTTTATCACAGACAAAGTCATTCATCCATGCTGGTTTATTTGAGGGCCTAGTAGATCTTCTAAGCTGTACAGGTGAATTAGTAACAACATGAGGTTCACTATCCCTTTTAACATCCTTTTCTTGATCATTGTAATTAACTGCAGGTAAGGGGCAAGGAACATTGTCTTGTTCTTTCTTATGAAAAGAAAAATTTTGTTCATGAAAGATAACATCTCTTGTAACAAATATTTCATTAGTATCAAGGTTCATAACCTTGTATCCCTTTTTTCCTTGAGCATATCCTAGGAAAACACATTTAACAGCTCTTGGCTCAAACTTTCTTTTAAAAGGATTAATATTAGTAATGGCTCGAACTTGAGTCTAGATTTGGAGAAAGTAATGGACCCCTACTCTATCAAATTCAGAGAGAGATAGGGTCCATTTCACTAACCAATAAATCAGTAGCTGTCTACTACACCAATTTAAAGAGGTTGTGGGACGAGCTTGCAGATGTGGTGTATAAAAAGGCCTCAACAATATTTTTTTATATAGAGTTCAGTATCCATGAAATCACCATACAATCTGTCTTTTGCCATTGCTCAATTTCAGCCTTATCATGAGTGGGTTTTGGACAAGTACCATCAATAAAACCCACCTTTTGTCTGGCCCCCAGTGCAAAAATCATAGATCTTGCCCAAGAAAGATAATTGCTACCATCGAGAGGAGCGGATACCAATCCTAATGTTGAATTTTCTGCACTCTGAAGCTTCAACATATCTATTATCTGTTGTGTCTTTGAATCTTCCATCTTGACTGCTTCAGTCTTTTTATCAGTCATGATGCTATGAAGTTTTAGTGAATGAACAAATATATGGGATCTTTACTGCTCTGATACCATGTTAGAACTAGAGCGCAGGGAAGCAGTATGTGGGGGTGAAGGAAGAAAATGAATTCATGGTGTAATTTCTTGATAAACCAGAAAGAATTGCAATTGATACAGAAGCAGTTTACAGAGCCTGTATATATAGGCTAGATAACAGAGTAAACTGACAAGAACAAGAAAATAAAGAAACAAGAAAAGTTCTAACGCTTTTATAAGTAACCAAAAAACAACTAAGCTAAAATAAAAGAGGGCCACTGTTCACCATCTTCAATCCTTCATTATTCTGCAACCTTCCTCCATCACTCTGCAATCTTGATCTTCCTCTAAATCTTCAAATTGAAAGTTAACACAATCTTCAGTGCTCCACTTATTTTTGTTGCATCAAGTATGAGTGTCTCCATCAACTAAACTGAATTGAGAATTCCATTAATATATTAACTAAATTTAATTCAATTGAATTGAATCGAGAATTCAATTAATTGAATTTTGGTACAAAGTGAATATCGGATTAAACATTCAATAAAAATCAAATTTATTTTTATTCGATTTAACTTTAAAAAAATAAATATAAAATTGAAAAAATTCAATAGTTTTTTAAATTAAGTTAATTATATCTAAAAGTGAATATAGAATTAAATTTATTGTATTATATATATTCATAAAATAATTTATACATATAAATAAAATCATAACATAATATATCTATGTATTTATTTTATAAATAGGTTCAGGATGTGGGGTTTCGGTTTATCAGAATAAAAAATCAAAACAGACCCACTTACCAAATTATTGAATAAAAAATAGTATTTGATACATATATATATTAGAACCAACAAAATATATATTGATTAAAACTCCTCAATATATTAATTTTTATATATAATGATAATTTTTTTTTAAGATTTCTGAAAAATTTTCTATTCATCCACTTCTGAAATTAATAAAAAATATTTAAGAAAATATGAGTTATTACTAGTTATTTGTTAAGAAATCAAACAGAAACTAAAATTAACAAAATAACTTGAATTTTTATTTAGAAATAGCAATGAGATTATCTATATCTATATCTGTATCTATAGTGAACGAGAAAAAACGTTATTCACTGTACTCCTCTAAAGACCCTCAATGAAACTAAGCAAAATATAGGCACACCACCCCAAAACAAAGAACTAACAGAAAGCCACTAATCAACAAAGACTCAACCCACTTTTGTTATGAATGATAGAATTAACCTATCATATAGTGGGACAATTTAAAGTTTTTCTTGATGAGAGAAAATAAGAAAGACAAAGTAATATGAGAGGTCCCTAGCCTAGAGATATATATATAAGCATAAAGGTATTTTAGGTTAGAATACACTCTTGAAAAATGAGTGATTACAAACAATTGGTTTAAAAAAAATTTTATCTCAAGAGTTGTCAAGCTGCAATAAAAATTGAATAAACATGGTCAGAGGTAATATTCTATGTAATTTTCCTACATTGTGGTATCAGAGCCATACTCTAGCCATTTTTGTCTAGTAGTATTGTTCTTAAAGTATACCTATATAACTATTCTAATAATTTTCGTTCAACAAGTTTTCTTGATGAACTTAGTTATTTAGCCATGATATTCATACATCAGGCAATATATGATAATTTTGTCAATGATTTGTTTGAGCCTTGAAGTAGAAGTATAATATAATTTATTCTTGAAATTTGGTTCATGTGGAATTTACGAAACAAGAAGGGACATATGTTTAAAGGGTCAATAACAATTTATCCTCCTTAATATTGAAAATGAGCACATTGTCCTCCTATGAAAAAAAATATAGCAATTTAACCCCGTATACTTTTTAAAGTGAAGCAATTACCTCCTTATACAGGATAGTAAATTGCTTTATTTCAAAAAATATAGTAATTTAAATTGTCGTATTTTAACAAATATAGGGAGGTAAATTGCTATTTATTTTTTCATAAGGGGGTAATTTGCTCATTTCCGATATCACAAGGGGGTTTCTTGCATTTTTTTTTATGTTTAAATTTATAAAGAAAATATTATTTGTTCCATATATTTGTTATCTTAATGTTATAGAATCTCTAAAAATTGTTTTATTTATTATCATTACAATGAAGAATAACCACAGCATATTTTGTAATATTTTAGCATTTTAATTTTGAAAAACTCTCTATTCTAGTATAACATTTGTTGCAATTAAGCTATTGAAATAATAATCTATACCCACAGGAAAAATGATTTTTTCCATAATTTCATTGGCATAAGATGATGAATACTATAATATATAAAAGATTTCTTATATCTACAGATACAAATCTTTAATTATATTATAGGAATATTCCTTAGTCTTATGATAAGGATTAAGTTAATTATATGCATGATGCAACCTTTACCCATAGGGAGGACATGAATTTACTTTTAATTGCCTCATGATAATAAATTTATTTTTATTATTGCAATTTTTTTCAAGTACTTTTATGAATTTTGGTTCTAAAATCCCTATGCTGGTTGGTGACAAACTTGATAGATCAAGTTCTTTTGACTTTAGGGTGTATGGACTTTGATTTGGCGTTCCGTGTGGATAAACCACCAATTCCTACAAACTCAAGTACACCTAACGAGAAAGCTTCTTATGAGCAGTGGGAACAATCTAACAATTTAAGTTTGTACTTTAAGGTGTATACATTGATCAACGATGTTCTTCTTAAATCCAAATGAAGAAACAATGTTATAAAACTTTAATATACCATTAACTAGAAGCCTATTTAAGTCCATAAATAGATTTCTTTAACTTGCAAACTATCACAGTCATGTGAGAAACCCTCAAGTTGGCTCATATATACTTTCTCTTCAATATCCCCATTTAAGAAAGTTGTTTTCACATCCATTTGGTGTACTCCAAATCAAAATAAGCCACCAATGCTATCATAATTCGAAAAGAGTCCTTTGAAACTGGAGAGAATGTTTCATGGTAATCAATATCCTCTTTTTGAGTATAACCTTTAGTGATAAGTCTAGCCTTATACCTCGCAATTCTACCAGATGGATCTCTTTTGGCCTTATAGACCCATGTACAACCAATAGTTTTAGCTCCTTCTGGTAGTTTGGCCGGTTCCCAAACTTGATTTTTGTTCATAGATGTTGTTTTCTCTTTCATAGCATCATGGTAAAGATTAAAATTTTCACTATTAATGACTTGTGAAAATAATGTTGGGTCATTTTCAGATCTAATATCAAAACTAGGTTCTTGAAGATAAACAATATAATCGCTAGAAATTACATATTTCTCAACTCTTGAAGATCTACGAACCTATCCATTCTCGTCTTGATTTGATCATTTGAAGTAGAAGATTCTGCATTTTCATTATCTTTAGTTGGTGGTTGTTCTAGAACTTCTTGAGTTCTTTGGTTAGACTATTCCCCTATTATAGATGGTGGATAAACTGGATATACAATCAATTTCTCAGGTGTCTTAGATGACACATGATCTTCTTTAAACACTTCCTTACGAGGAACATTATTCCCACTAGTCTCAAGATCCTTAAGAAATCCAAACTTCAATAGGACAACCCCAAATATGTAAATGTCCCAAACTAGGTTTCCATCCTTTCCACTCAAAAGGAGTTTTAGGAACGACTTTAGATGGAACTCTATTTAGGATATATACAACGATCTTTGAAGCTTCACTCCATAACAGTAAAGAAAGATTGGTATGACTCATCATACTTCTTACCATGATAAGTGTACGGTTCTATCTTTCAGCAATATCATTTTGTTGTGGTGTGCCAGACATTGTATATTGTGCTATTATACTTTATTCTTTAAGGAATGTAGCAAATGGACCTGGATTTTACCTCTTTTCTGCATGCCGTCTAGAATACTCTCCACCCTTATCAAATCTTACAATCTTGATACTCTTTTCTAATTGTTTCTCAACCTCAACTTTATATGCCTTGAAAGCATCAAAAGCCTCAGATTTATCTAAAATGAGATAAAGATACATACATCTTGAATACATATATCTGTCTATATGAGTTCAACAATTGTAGAACTCTTTTTAGCACCTTTATTGGACTTGTTGGTTTGCTTTCCCTTTATGCAATCCACACAAATACGAAAATTTGAAAAATGAAGGTCCTTTAATATTCCATCATTAGTTAATCTTTTTAATCTTTCAATGAAAATATGACTTAGTCTTTTTGTTCCATAACATAGAGAAGTTTTTGTTCATAACACATCTTTTAGTGCTAATACCATTTTCGAAAGTTAAGTGAGTAGAATAAAAATTAGAATCAGGATGAAATTTATATAAACCATAATCTAAATAATAACCACCAACAATTACATTGTTTGTCATAACATAAAAGCTTGATTTGCTAAAATTAGAAACATAACCTAAAAAGAACTAATTTTGCAATAGAAACTAAATTTCTACTGAAAGATGGAACATAAAATGTAGTTTCAAGGTCTAAAACATAGCCATTTTGAAAATATGTCTAAAAACTCCAACAGCCTCCACTTGTGAACGCATCTGGTTGCCTGAATAGATACTTTGTTCACTTCCCATTAGTTTCCTTAGACTGAGAAATCCCTGCATGGTATTAGCAATATGGACTGTAGATCCAGAATTAATCCACCACGTATCATCAAGAACTTTAACAAAATTTGATTCATAACATACACAAGAAATAAAATTACCTTTCTTCTCAATCCATTTCTTATACTTTGGGTAATCTTTCTTTTTGCTTTCCATTTTCCTAAAGAAGAATCAAATTAACTTATTGCCAAAAGATTCATTAGACATATTACCTGCTTTCTTCTCGTACAACCAAACTTGCCCTTTTTTCCTTTATCCTTGTTTTAGGTCACAAGATTCACAACTTCTATATCCTCATTTTTTAATCTCTCTTCTTCTTGAACACACATGGTAAACAATTAATTGAGTGACCATTTTTCCTTTTGTCCATTATAAGTGATCTTAAAAGGACCATGCTCTCTATAGGAAGAGAGTTGAGTATGAGATGCACCAGAAATGGCTCAAAAATGTCAACTTCTAAAGGCTTCGACTGTGCTGCAATGTCCCTCATTTGCATGATATGTTCACGCACACTCCTAGAGTCTTGTTTTTCATATCAGACAGTCGTTTTGTTAGAGTGCTTTCCAAAGCCTCACCAGAACACTCATATTGGTCTTCAATTGCCTTTAGAAAGTCCTTTACTTTAGTGTATTCTGGGATTGAACTTCAAATACCTTTGGTAATATGCTTCTTAATGAGTAACAGAGAGTTTAATTATTCAAAAGTAATAATTAATAAATTTATCACTACTACCAAATGGGGAATTAACCCATTGAGCAAAAAAGAATATATTCACCCAAAATCAATTGATCACCACTATTAATTAGTTGGCCAATTTTACAACCAATTCAAATTCTATTGGGTATTTATGATTCTTATGGATACATTCCGTCCAATAGAATTGATTTCAAAACTGAGGAGTTTGAAATTTGCATATGTATTTTGATACCCGCCAGAAGCTTTGCATGCATTTTACAAATTACGGTACTTTTGAACATGTGGAACGAAATAAACTTTTCCAAATCATCTTTATCCGAGTTGATTTCTTCTGTTTGATGCCATCTCAAATATCAAATATTGTAAGTCGATTTTGGTAAGATTTTGGCATATACAAGAATCTTACAGGTTATAGTTGCCTTAACTATTGAAGTATTTTTTGCATTATTATGTGATACAATCCTTTCTTGCCATCGTCTACAAATGGAATTCATCCATTTTTTCTCGCTTGTCATCTTATCATGTATATTTTTCCTTCATCAAATATTAGAAACTCATGTTTTTCATTATATTTTACCCTTATAAACAAGAAAAACTGTAAATTAGTTAGTGTAATTGTTGAATATACAACTTTGGTTGTCACTGATTGCACAATCAACTCGTGAGGGGCCTCCAACTCCAAAATCTTCCAAAGGGGCCCCTACTTTTAGTAATTCAAAAGGTAAACGTCCTTCCTTCTCCTTCTCTCCTGGTCTCGTGGCTGGGAGTTCTTCAAAGAAACCTCACACAGGCTCTGTGGGGGCCCCTCCTCCCCATACGTCACTGTGCCTCTTCCCTTTCCTCCTTCTAAAGAAGACATGGATACCCCTCCTAGGTCCTCTCGAACGTCTTCTGTCTGCCTTCACAATCGCCATCTACTTGATCAAGATAGGGGAAAGGCCTCCTTAGTGGCATATTTGAGGAAACGGGTTTTATCTTATGGGGAAAAACAGCTCTTGTCCCCTCTTTCAAAGAAGGAACTGGAAGGGATGGGAGCTCTCTACATCTTCAAGGTACCCTCCTTTCTATATTTTTCTTCCTTTCTTGTGTCAATTCTCCTTATGATTTTTGCTTTTTGTAGGCGGTCTCTGTTTATGAGGAAATTTCTTCTAGGACTCAAGCAGTTCCTGCTATCCCCCAAACGACGCCCAAAAGCAAAAATTGGAGGATAGGGTGGAACGCCTAAGAAGTGAAATCTCCAAACTAAGGGAGGCTAAGAAAGAGATGACGAGCCGTTGCCAGCAACTGGTGAGGGAGGTGAGGAACTTGCAGAAAGAAGCAGCTATCCACGAGAGCGCATTGAAGAAGGAGAAGGCAGTGATGGAATTTTCTCATTCTGAGGAGGGCAAGAATTCCTTGGAGGCCTACTGGGAAAGGCACCTGAAGGAGTGTAAGAGGTCTGTAGAGTATCAGCAAGAGGTGGCCAAGATAGTGGGACCCTACTTCGAGCATGGCTTCTCAGCCTGCAAAGAGCTGTTTTAGCTCAAGGTTACCCCTTTCCGGAGAAGAACCTTCCTTCCTTGATCTTGCCATAACTCTATATAATGCGTCCGATTCCTTTGTCGAACCCTCCATCCCAGCAGAGGGAGGCCTCCCCCTAGATTCAGGTTGGTTTATTTCTTAACCCTCTACTTGTACTTCTTCCTAGTTTTGTACTGATCCTTGCAAAATTTTTGCAGGAGACTTGGATAACATATTGGGGGAGGTAGAGATAGAAGTGACGAATCCCCAAATGAAGCAGTAGTTGATGCCATACCGGGG
Organism: Sesamum indicum; assembly: GCF_000512975.1. Lineage (NCBI taxonomy): Eukaryota > Viridiplantae > Streptophyta > Magnoliopsida > Lamiales > Pedaliaceae > Sesamum > Sesamum indicum. The sequence continues at coordinate 337,434 of NW_011628048.1, forward strand.
GATCTCCACGGGAAGGCTCCCTAAATGAGAAGGAAGAAGGACCTCCTTTGGCCACTGATGTAGCTCCTCCTACCATCCCAGTGCCTACTGTTGATGCTCCCCTCGAGAAAGAGACAAAAGACTCCGCTTGTGGGGAAAAAGTCAAGGATGCAATGTGATTGATTTTTAAGCCTGTTGGATGGAACAATCTTTACTATCTTTACTTTACTTGTTCTTTCCCCATTTGAAATGGGGGTGAGGAGGTTTAATTTTCTGTTTTGTTTGGATGCTGCTTTTTGGGTTTGTCGCTAGCCACAGTTTTAGGCCAGGGGCTTGAAGTGATGCTGCTATTCTTCCTTTCACACTTAATGCTTATCCTTAGATTGCCGCTAATCTCTTGATATGTTGGAGACTTCAGATGTTGTTGTGATGAGGGGTTCCCTTCAAATTTCTTGAGGGATACCTTCTCAAACTTTCTTGGCCAGGCTCCCTTGCCTCTTTTTTAAGGGATGTCTTCTCAATGTTTCTCTGCAGGAGGTTTCTGCACTTCTTCTTTGAGGATGCCTTCTTAAGCCTCCTTTGCAGGGGGTTCCTTTCATCTCTCTAAAAGGATGCCTCCCTAGGATTTCTTGGTAGGAAGATTCTCTTTAGCTTTCTTGAACAATGCCTTCTTACTTTTCTTGTGTCTTTTTTAGAGGGGTGTCCCCAAAAAGAGATGGGGCTTTGTGATGTCCACTGACATAGACTATGCAGAGGGAGCCCTGCAAGAGGACTCATTGGGGGAGGTCCTTAAGGAGGACTTTTACAAGAGGTCCTTCAGGAGGACTTATTGAAGGATGTCCTACGGGAGGAGGACATTTTTAGAGGGATTCCTTCAGGAGGACTTATTGGTGAATGTCCTATGGGAGGACATTTTTAGAGGGAGTCCTTCAGGAGGACTTATTGGAGGATACCCTGCGAAAGGACATTTTTAGAGGGATTCTTTGAGGAGGACTTATTGAAGGGTGCCCTACGGAAGTACAGTTTTAGAGAGAGTCCTTGAGGAGGACTTATTAGAGGGTGCCCTGCTGGAGGATATTTTAAAAGGGAGACCTTCAAGAGAACTTATTGGAGGGTGTCCTACTACAGGACATTTTTAGAGAGAGTTCTTCAGGAGAGCTTATTGGAGTATGTCCTGTGGGAGGACACTTTTTAAATGGAGTCCTTCAGAAGGACCTATTGGAGGGTACTCTGCATGTGATGGAGGCGCCTTCTTTATGCATAATACTTCTTGATGTTGTGAATGTTCTAGGGACGTGATAATGGGCATCCTTCAAAGTCTTCAAGCTCATATGCCCCTCGTCCGATTACTGTTGTAACTTTGAAGGGCCCTTCCCAAGTGGAGTTTAATTTTCTCATCGGTTTCAATGTATCCATTCTTCATAATATAAGGTCTCCTACTTGAAAGCTCCGTGTCTTTACCCTCCTATTGTGGGCATTGGTCATGGTATTCTTGTATCTTTGGATATGAATGAAGGCTTTTTCCCTCAATTTTTCGACAAGGTCCACATTTTCTTTCGACAACTTCTTATTGCTTTCTTCAGAGAAATGTAGTATTCCGTGGAAAGGTACTCCCAACTCAACTGGGATGATTGCCTTGGTCCCGTACACCATGGTCAAGGGACTTTCTCCTGTGGATCCTCAAGGGGTTGTGCGATATGTCCATCGAACACTGGTTAATTTTTCTATCCAATTTCCACCAACTCATTCAAATCGTCTTTTGATTCCTTGGACAAGAATTTGGTTGGTGACCTCCACCTGCTCGTTTGCTTGGGGGTGTGCCAATGATGTGAATCTTTGTTGAATGCGCAGACCCTTACACCAATCTTGTATTTTATGGTCTTGGAATTGTCAATCATTGTCTAAGATTATTTTGCAGGGGAGCCCAAAGTTGCAAATGATGTTCTTCCATATAAATTTCATTACCCTCTATTTCGTAATGCGGTTGAGTGGCTCAACTTCCACCCACTTGGTAAAATAATCAATGACTAGTAGTAGAAATTTTCTTTGACCAGGTGCTAGGGAGAATAGTCCCACGATATCTATAGGCCATTATGCGAAGGGATAAGGTGATAGCATGATTGTCAGGGGCTCCGCAGGTTGATGTATGAGGAGTGAAGTTTTTGGCATTTCTCGCATTTGATCACTAGTTGCTTTGAGCCGTGTTTCATGGAAGGCCATAAGTATCTTGTACGCAATGCTTTGATAGCAAGCACTTAGGTGCCCCGCATACACTCCACAACAGCTATTGTGTATTTCTTTAAGGATATGGACTCCTTCTAACTGGGTTAAGCATCAGAGTAGAGGGTGTGTAGAGGATTTCTTGTAAAGGATTCATCCTTATAGTAGAAAACGGATGGTTTGAACTTTAAGCTTGGCAGTGTCCCATCTGTTGTCTGGGAGGCGTCCCTCTTCAAGCCATTGGATAACAGGGGTCCTCCAATCCTCCTAGTAGGATATGGCCTGGATATAAATTTGAGCTCTGAGTTTAGGGAGGGATTGTATGCTGATGTGCCTCATTCTACAATCTTCTAGAGCACTAGCTAATTTGGAGAGGTACTTGGCTTTAATGTTTTCTTCTCTCGGGATATGCACAATTTGAAAGCTTTCAAATCCCGTTTTCTGTTCCGTTACCTATTGCAGGTATTGTACCATGTTTTCTTCTTTGGTTTCATAGGAGCCTTTCATTTGCTTCATTATCAACTGGGAATCTGAATAAGCTATCACATGTCTAGCTCCCACTTCATGCATCATCTTGTGTCCCGTTACAAGTGCCTCATATTCAACCTTGTTGTTGGAGGCCTTGAATCCAAATTCAATAGAGAATTCCAGGTTTTCTCCTTGTGGTGAGATGAGGACTATGCCTGCACCACTATCTTGAGTTGTGGATGATTCGTCTACATACAATAGCCATTTCTCGGCTTGAGGGGAGCCCTCTTCAGATGTTCCTACAGTCTCAAAAACGAAATCAGCTAGAGTTTGGGCTTTGATGGTGGTTCGGGGCAGATAAGCGATATCGTATTCACTCAATTCTATAGCCCATTTCACAGATCGTCCTGAGGTGTCTAGCTTACCTATTGTTTGTTTCAAAGGCAAATTAGTATTTACTCCAATGGGATGTGAAAGGAAGTAGGCGAGTAGTCTTCTAGCAATGACGACCATGCGAGGGCCATCTTTTCTATGAGAGTGTATCATCCTTCCGTTCCATTAAGGACCTTGATAACATAATAGACTGGTGTTTGTTTCCCCTCCTCTTCACGAATCAGAACATAGTTGATCGCTTGAAGGGTGGCTGGCAGGTAGACATAAAGGGTGTCCTTTGGAGACGGCTTCACCAGTAGAGGGAGCCCCACTAGATAATGCTTGAGCCATTCAAAAGCTTGTTGGCAGGAGTCATCCCAATTGAAATCTTTCGCCTTCCGAAGAATTTTGAAGAAGGGCAGCTTAGTGTTGATTTGGAGATGAACCAGCTTAGTGCTACTGCTACCCTCCCTATTAGTCTTTGTACTTCATTGACGTTGGAGGGTGCCTTCATGTCTAGGTTGTCCTTGATCTTGATGGGTTGGCTTCCTTCTTTGGGTAACCATAAATCCCAGAAAGCGTCATATTTTCACTCCAAACGCGCACTTCATAGGATTGAGTTTCAACCGATATTTTCTTAAGATGGGAAATGTTTCCTCCAGGTCCACCACATGATCCTGGGTTTCTCTGCTCTTCACATGCATATCGTCTACATATACTTCTATATTTCTTCCGATTTGGGAGTAGAATATTTTATCCACCAAGCGCTGGTAGGTCCCTCCGGTGTTCTTTAGACTAAATAGCATAACTACATAACAAAATATTCCAGTAAACGTAATGAAGTTAACTCTTTTGCGGTCCTCCAGAGCTAGCATTATTTGGTGGTATGCTTGTGATGCATCCATCATGCTTAAGAGCCCAAATTCCAGACATGGAGTCTACCAGTTGGTCAATTCAAGGGAGAGGATAAAAATCCTTCGAGCATAGCTTGTTGAGATCTCTGAAGTCGACGGACATTATTTGGTGGTATGGCCATAATCATTGTGAAAAGGACATAATTTTTCGGACTTTTCTTCACGAATGAGGATGAGTTAACAAGCCCTTTTCTTCGACGGCCATGAGGGCCTAGGTAATAGGCACCGTGAGAGAGGTGTAGGCGGCATGTATCCTCTGGAAGGGTACCTTCTTGTCCCTAAAACCGGTACCCTATTTCTTGAAGGGAGCCTCCTCCCTAGCCTCTTTCCTCTTTTCTCTGCGACTTTCCTTCTTGGCGGCTTGGGCGTCCTCCATGTTAATATAATCCCGTGCGAGCCAGGAGGGCATCAAACTTTGAAACAGGGTTCTTGGCCAGGGATTCTAAGAAATTCCCATCCAGGAGCCCTTGCGAGAAGGCGCTGGCCTTCAGTTCTTGTATGGCTTAGGGTACTTCTAAGGCCGCAGTTCTTCTCCCTCAATGGATCGTTGTCCTTTTAGCATATGGAGAAAATGTTGAGCTCTGTTTTTCGAAGCTCCCGGTTACTAGCGAATTGATGCAGAAAAAGGGATCTGAACTCCTGGAAGCTTCCTATTGCTCCAACAGGCAACTGGTTAAACCATTGTTGCGCGGCCCTAGCGAAGGTGGTAACAAAAACTCAACACTTGATCTCGTTCGTGTACCTGTACAACAAGGTTGCATTCTCAAAATGAGAAAGGTGTTCTCGAGGTTTAGTCAACCCACCGCATTCAACAATACCAGGGGTGAGGCAGTTTATAGGGAGCTCGTCCACCATCACTACGTTTGTGAAGGCGACACCCTATTGTTCTTTTCCTAGGACTCCTGCTATCTAGTGCTGCACGTCTTGGAGGCCTTTTTGAAGGCACTCCAGTTGAGCTTCCCATTATCGGGGAACCTCTTGGGAAGCTGCTGGAGGGAGCCCTAGTATCACGATTGCGGGGGGCCCGGTTACAGCGACGTCTCCTTATGGTGTGCTTCTTTCTATTCCTCCTTGAGGGATGCCTGCTTCCACCATAGGGGTTGAGCGGGGCAGGTACTAGTACCGCCATTTGCTCCCAAATGGTCGTTGTAACTACTTGTTGAATTGTCCCCAACAAGGCTGGGGAAAGTTCTCCTGATGTGGCGCTTGAGGAGGTGCTTCGCCTTGGATGGTCGACTAATAGATCCACGAACCTAGGGGGTAGCATCGAAGTAGGTAAAGTTGGGGCAGACCCTCCTACCAGTGCTAGGGAGGTTCCCAAACAACTAGCAAAGGTTGATTGTTGCAGGGTGCCTCCACGACCTTTTGCTTGTTGGCGGGATTGCTGGGGGTTTTCATTGTCACTCACGCCTTGAACTCAATTTCTCAAAGACGACGTGGTTTTAGGACGGGCCCAAAGTCCTTGGATCTTGATGCTCGATTTGGGCTAATTGAGTGAAAGAACTTGAGAAAAAAGACCTGCAAAACAACATGTTAGCATTCAGATGCTTAAGTTAGTTTCGGACTTAGAAGTGAATAAATGTAAAGATAAATTATAACGAGAAATTGAAGTAGGAATAAAAATTTTATAAGTAAAATATAGCTAAAAATGAGTTATGAAGTAGTAGAGACATAGCGAGAGAGTTTCCAGATTATTGAAAGGAAGTCTGTCGAGGGGTGCTGCCTATATTTTTAAAGGGGGGATCCCGCTTCGTAGGAACTCCAGGGAGAGCTGCATGTCTGAGAAGGAATGCGGGAACCCAGGGATAAGGTGCAGCCTTATCTCCTTCTTCACTTGAGTAGTACTTCTTAAAATGAGGAAGGACTCCCTCTATGCAAAGAATCTTGTCCTACAAGGAGTCCTCTTATGCTGAGCAATCTAGTTTCCAGAGGGCACCTTTTCTTTTTCGGACTAGCATTGGAAGGGTACAACAGGCCTTCGTACTGGGCCTCCTTCTTGGGCTGGTGCAGCAGGCCTCTTCATGGATAGGCCCTACTATGGCAGGCTCCCTTCCTAGGCTTAGCCTAGCGGGTTATCCCCTCTTGGGCCGAACCTTCTGTAGTGGTCTCCCTTCTTAGGCTAAACATGATATTTTTGGATGGGCTTTCTCCATCATGGACTGAAGGCCTTACTTTGGGCTTGAAATATCTCCTTGGGCCATACCCATAAAGGTCCAATTTTTTTCTAAAAATTTCATTAAGGTCCAATTTTTTTAATATTATATAAAGGTCCATTTATTCCTAATTATCCTAAAATGCTTATTTTTTAAAAAAATTGCATTAAAGTCCAATCTTTTCTAAAATTTGCATTTCTAAAAATTACAAAATAATACAAAAAAGTACCAAAACTTACCAAATAATTTCAAAAAATTATAAAAAATAAAAAATTATTTCTAAACGACTAAAAAAAATAATTGGAAAAATTACAGAAAATAAAGTTTTTAGATTACCAAAAATTTACACAAATTTTTGAAAAATCACAGAAATTATTAAACAAATTTAATATTATAGAAAATTAAAAAAATTAAAATTATAGAGAATTAAGAGAAATTTTAAGAATTACAGAAAATTTTTCAAATTATAAAAATTTATTGATTTTTAAATTACAGAAACTTATGAAAAATTTTAAAAATTTATCAAATTACAGAAAATTTTAAATCAATCGTTATAAATAAATTAAACACATTTAAAAAATTACATACAAATAAAAATTACATACATTTAAAAAAAATAAAAATAAGAGGGATGGATTACTTGTTGGAAAAATAATTGGTTTCAAGTAATCGAAGCAATGTTTTGAAATATTACAATCGGATTTAAGAAATCAAAAGCAATAAAACCACGTTGGAACAAATAACAAAACACAATTAGAAACGCTATTAACGACAAGAAATTTAAATAGAAAACTTACAACGAGAATTGTATCGTAACAATTCTCAGTCCAATTTGAAGTCGTTAATTTTTAACCGAATCGCAGAATAACTGCTTGCCTCGAAGAAAATATACGCCCCGTATCAGCAGTGCACCGTGTTCAACGTAATTTCTCCCAGGATAAGACGGTTACAGTTCTTCGGTTTTAGCACTATACCGAAGAACACCTTGATCAAACACTCAGAAACTTATCGAAACAAGATATTCAAATACCAAAATTTGAAAGAAATTTGATTGCCAAATGAAAGAGGGCAATTGAGAGAGTGATTAGGGAGAATGAGAATTGTTGTGTGTGTTCTCAAATGAAAGAATGCAAGCCTTTATATAGGCTTCCAAAAACCAGCAATTAAACATGGCAATGAAGACAAATTGATGGCCATGAATTCCCATTCAAAAACCGAAATCTGATTTTGAATAAAAATTGTTGTTTCATCTCAATCAAATGCAATGGGAGGTTGATTTTGAACAAAACTGTAGCATTACATTAAAAATTGAAGTTAATGCATTTCAAGGCAATTGAAAAGGGTGTTGGCAATGAGATAATGGCCATGATGAGGAGAAATAATAAGGCCATTCACTACCTCTTCAATCTGTGAGTTTCTGTATTCGAAAATCAAATTCAACAATCCCCCACAAACTCATAGATTTGAATCTCAGGTTTCCATGACTTGCTTTCAACAATGGTACCTTCCGGTTTGAACCACTGTCTAAGTTATCTGACCTCAGTTATCACCAGGTTAAATGGAACTATGCCTTGAATTTAAGCCTGTGAGTGTGACAACGTCTGTCAGTAACAACAAGCCACTAGCTTTGTGTTGATCTTTAGGGTTGACACTTAGGCCATGTGTCCTGATCCTGTTCATGAATGCTTTCAGGAATAACCCAATTCCTTAGTTGCGGCCAAACAACGACATTCACTTAGTTGGGCGTCTCCAGGGATGCACTGCTAGCATCTCGTCTTATAAGACTTGACCCCATTCAGAGTTAGACTCTTACTATACTTGCAGTAGCAGCACCTTCCAGAATTTCAGGGGATAGACTCCAGATACAAAGTATCAGTCTATTTGGTGCTCTGACATACCCTTACGACTTGTTGATACCACATTGAACCTTCTTTGTGGGATCTCCACTCAAAAGGTTGGGTTGCCGTCGTAGATATATCACTGATGGATTTTTAGTCCCATCCCCAATCTGGACTTATGAACTTGTGACAGATTCAATCCTTTCGTCAAAGGATCAG
>NW_011628048.1:345896-360719 GCF_000512975.1 Sesamum indicum
ACAACTAGTGTATCTAGCCAGCTTAGAGACAGAAAAGGATATATTTGGTCTCGTGCCTTTTGCCAGATACTGTAAGCTCCCAATAATTTGGGAATAGCTGTGCAATTGGAACACCACTTTCATTTTTGAATAAAGCTACAGAAGGATCATATGGTGTTTTAGCAATTCTACTGTTTTGATAACCAAATTTCTCAATTATCTTCTCAACATAATGAGATTGAGAAATGGTTATCCCATCAGTTGACCGAGTCAACTTGATACCAAGAATCACATTTGCCTCACCCATATCCTTCATTTCAAACTTATTTTTCAAAAATGACTTGGTTTCGGTAATAATATCTAGACATGATCCTATTAACAGAATATCATCCACATACAGGCATAGAATTATCATTTTATCTCCTTTAACCTTGCAGTATATACATTTATCATTCTCATTTACAGTGAAGCCAAATGCAAGAATCGTTTTATCAAACTTTTCATGCCACTGTTTGGGTGCTTGTTTAAGTCCATATAGAGACTTAACAAGTTTACAGACTTTATGCTCGTTACCATGAGCTACAAACCCTTCAGGCTGATCCATGTAAATTTCTTCCTCGAGTTCACCATACAAGAAGGCTGTTTTCACATCCTTCTGGTGAATCGGGAGATTATACACTGAAGCAAGTGCTATAAGCACCCGGATTGTAGTCAATCGAGCTACTGGGGAATAGGTATCGAAATAGTCTATTCCCTCCTTTTGTTTAAACCCTTTGGCCACCAATCTGGCTTTAAACTTATCTATGGTCCCATCAGGTTTCAGTTTCCTTTTAAAAATCCACTTACATCCAATAGTAGTACACCCCGGAGGGAGATCGACTAGCACCCATGTTCCATTGGAAACAATGGAGTCCATCTCACTTTTGACAGCTTCTTTCCACTGCTTGGCTTCTGAAGAGACCATAGCATCTTTGAAAGTTATCGAATCATCCTCGATGTTGTAAGTGACAAAGTCACTTCCAAAATCCTTGACGATCCTAGCTCTCTTACTCCGTCTAGGTTCATCTGACTCCTCATGAGTCTGATTAGAACTACTAGGACCAACCCCCACATTTGACATCTTTTCCACATGTTCAGGAATAGATGTGGAGGTAAGTGAATCATCAAGCGAAACATTATAAGGTATTCCTGTTTTTAAAGGAAATACATCTTCTAGGAATACAGCATCACGACATTCGACTATTGTGTTGACCTCAATGCCTGGAATTTCTGATTTAATAACCAGAAATCTTAAGGCATAACTTGTCTCCACATAGCCCAAGAACACAACATCGACAGTCTTAGGACCCAATTTCTTTCGTTTGTGTTCTGGGACTAGCACTTTTGCTAGGCACCCCCACACTCGAAAGTATTTCAGGCTTGATTTCCTACCTTTCCACAACTCGAAAGGAGTACTCGTATTGTGTTTTAGAGGGACTCTATTCAGAATATGACAAGCTGTATTCAAAGCCTCTCCCCACAAATACTTTGGTAACCCGGAGGTTAGTAGGAGACTGTTAATCATATCTTTGAATGTTCTATTCTTTTCTCCTCCTCTATCGGACCTTAGTCTTTTAAGTTTCTTACCAGTTTGGGTTTCTGCTTCATTTTTAAACAAAATAAATTTGTCTAAGGCTTCATCCTTATTTTTCATGAGAAACACATAACAGTATCTACTGCAATCATCTATAAAGGTGATAAAATATCGTTTGTGGTCCCTGGTCAAAACTCCATTGAACTCACAAATATCAGTGTGAACTAAATCAAGTATTTCCGAATCCCTTTCAATTGACTGATAGGGTTTCCTAACTTGTTTAGCTTCTACACAAACTTGGCATTTGTGATTTCGTTCAATATTTTGACTAGGAATTAAATTCAAATTCATCATTCGTTTGATCGAATTGAAATTTAAATGACCTAACCTACTATGCCACAGAGTAGAAGATTCAACATTCAATATAATAGAATCAGAAACATCAATTTTATTATTATCAACTCGAACTTTGAACAAGTTATCGTCTAAGTAGCCTTTACCAACAAAAATACCAAATTGTTGAATTACAACTTTATTAAATTTGAAAACCAATTCATATCCTTCCCTAACTATTACAGAACCACTAATAATGTTTCTTCTGACAGTGGGTACATGATGAACTCTTTTCAGCGACAGAATGCGCCCTGAAGGAAACTTCAAGTCCACGCTTCCTATCCCAAGTACTTCAGCTGTACTGGAGTTCCCCATGCTTACTGTCCTTCCACTGATGGCCTGATAAGACACAAAGAGAGATTTATCAGCACAAACGTGCACATTCGCTCCAGTGTCAATCAACCAATCATATGGTTCGTAAATAGTCAAGAGTTCGGGTTGTACAGATACATACCCATCAGTTGCTCCTAAGGTGCTAGCTCCGCTAGAACCTCCCACAACCATGTTGACAACTGCCTGCCCAGTCTTGGTCTTTTTATTAGGACAAAGCTTGGCCCAGTGTCCAACCTGCCCACAGTTCCAGCATGGTCTGTTTGCTTTTGGTTTCTTATTTTTGGAGGCCTTGCTTTTATTGATGGCTTTCGAGTTCGTGTTAATCTTATTCACTTTTGGTTTCCCCACTATGAAATTGGCCCTTGGTTGATGTTCAACAGGCATCTTGTGCGTTTGATTTCTATGTTCTTCCTCAATGCTGATAGCAATCATAAGATCATCCAGAGACAATCTCCCTTTTTGATGCTTGAGTGTCATGCCAAAATTTTCCCAAGATTTGGGAAATTTGTCCATTATAGACATGACCAGAAACTTCTCGGGAAGCTTCATCTCCGCATCAGCCAGAGCATGCTCAAGGTTGATAATCTCATGAGTCTGTTCAGCCACAGACCGGTCCTCAACCATAGGTTCAGGTCTGATCACCTGAATCACTGACAAAAGTCCTTTCATCGTCAACCAAATTTTCATTCGTTGTTGCCAGCGTTTGAAAAATTGGCCCGAAAACTTGTCCGGTAAACCGGTCAAGTCGACCTTTTGTGTGATCGGAATTGCAACAGAAATCGGTTCGGCCATCTTTTAGTACTTTAGGAAACTAAAATAATATTTCAAAATTACTTTTGGAAAAATAGCGTTTTCTACAACAGTTCCAACACAAAATCCGATTTTTCAAAACCTGTATATTTTCTTCGAGATTGTTGGAAAAATAATTGGTTTCAAGTAATCGAAACAATATTTTGAAATATTACAATCGGATTTAAGAAATCAAAAGCAATAAAACCACGTTGGAACAAATAACAAAACACAATTAGAAACGCTATTAACGACAAGAAATTTAAATAGAAAACTTACAACGAGAATTGTATCGTAACAATTCTCAGTCCAATTTGAAGTCGTTAATTTTTAACCGAATCGCAGAATAACTGCTTGCCTCGAAGAAAATATACGCCCCGTATCAGCAGTGCACCGGGTTAAACGTAATTTCTCCCAGGATAAGACGGTTACAGTTCTTCGGTTTTAGCACTATACCGAAGAACACCTCGATCAAACACTCAGAAGCTTATCGAAACAAGATATTCAAATACCAAAATTTGAAAGAAATTTGATTGCCAAATGAAAGAGGGCAATTGAGAGAGTGATTAGGGAGAATGAGAATTGTTGTGTGTGTTCTCAAATGAAAGAATGCAAGCCTTTATATAGGCTTCCAAAAACCAGCAATTAAACATGGCAATGAAGACAAATTGATGGCCATGAATTCCCATTCAAAAACCGAAATCTGATTTTGAATAAAAATTGCTGTTTCATCTCAATCAAATGCAATGGGAGGTTGATTTTGAACAAAACTGCAGCATTACATTCAAAATTGAAGTTAATGCATTTCAAGGCAATTGAAAAGGGTGTTGGCAATGAGATAATGGCCATGATGAGGAGAAATAATAAGGCCATTCACTACCTCTTCAATCTGTGAGTTTCTGTATTTGAAAATCAAATTCAACATTACTTACCTAGAAATTGAATGCAGTGGTGGCGGGTGGGGCATGGGAGGGGGGGCGCTTTGGTGGCGCGACATTGGGGGCAGACAGGAAAGAGAGAGAGAGAGAGAGGGTGGGGGCCCGTGGTGCGGACAAGTGAGGCTGGTGGTTGGACAGATGTGTGACGTTCATAAAATTTTATTTATAATTGACAGACTAACTATTAAAAAATTTAAATTTAATTATAAATGTATTATAGGTTAAAATTGAAATATAATAAAATTTGAATGGAGTATATTAAAGCTCGTTATAACATTCAGAAGTAAAATCATATTAATTAAATAGTTAGATAGAATGCAATGAGAATTTTTAAAAAAATTCAAAAAAATAATATATATACATATGTATGTATATATATATATGAGCTATTTTCCACCCGCGTACCATATTTTATATATATATGTATAAGCACACATTACACCTTAGCTCCAAAACTCTAAATTAACACACATAACATACAGACATTGGGCGACCGAGAGTAAGATTTTGGTTTTAAAATTTTTATAATTATATTATTTGATTAGTCCATTTACTAAATGTAGTTTATATTGACCAATCTAATGTTTAATTGAAAAATTTTATGTTTGACTATTTAAATCAGTGTTGAATTAAATATTCCATTTTACCTAAAAATATTATAGTTGATTAATTAAATTACTTAATTCGTTAGATTTAATTATTATTATAGTTTTACTCAATTCCAACAGGCCTATTAACCAAATACTAATTATATGTATTGGTATTTAATTAAATTATATAGTAACTAGAAATTGATCAAAAACTCATAAACATATTTGAAAAGTATATTTAAGAAACATTAGGATAGTACTTTTGAGTGATATTGTGGCTATTGAAAGAAAATAAGAGATTTTTATAATAATTTAAGTCAGAATTTCATTGAGAACGGTAGTTATAAAAATACGAGGAATTTGACAAAAAAAACTCTGGTGAGGAAATACATGAATTAAATATATACTTGAGAAATTTAGAAAGTCTAATTATTTAAAAGAGGATGGAACGGAAGGTTGAATTTTTATATATAGATTATTAAAAGATTGGTGGAAATATAGAAATATTATATAGTATTTTATTCAGAATTTACGATGTTTACAACGTACTGATTATGTACATAATAATCTACTAAAGGACGTGAGGATGAAGAAGAGGGTTGAGTTGCTTCCCCTATTAACATAACTGTTCGAAATTTGAGGTAAGTATAGCTAATTGGATTTATATGTATATATGTTTATATGAATATAATATCTTTATTATTTGGTTTATATGGATATAATATATTGATTGTTTATATAATTGATCGTGGATGTTGAATATATGTCTAGATTACTTAGAGATCTGTAAAATTGTTATTATGTGTTTATCTTTGATGTTGTTGTACAAAAGTCAGATGAATAATTATGTGATCTTATAATTGATTTTCGAATTAAATCAAATGAGAAAGTTATTGACGAGAAAATATTAATAAAATAGAATTAAATAATGAAGTTAATGATGTTGATGTGTTAATTGAAATAAAAGATGGCTTACTTAACTGGGACGGGGCATACTGTAATACCATTAATGATGAGTTGTGTGTTGTCATTCATAAGTGGAGATGATGTGGCATATCTTACGAGCTGTGTGTTGTGTGATATGAGTGATGATAGGATATCGTACGAGTTGTATGCTGTGTGATATCTGTAAAAAAAAAAAAAAAAGGAAAGCGAAGTTATTATGATTTAGATAATGATGATGATAGTTGCAAAGACCATTAAGTGATGCAACCCAATTTGGTTAAGCAGCGCCCGAAGAAAATAAACGATAGCGTCCAAATATTATGTTGTGGGTTGATTTATAATTGTGAGCAGTTGTTATTTCTATATCTATTGTCATTATATGACGGATGTTTGATGTTTGATATAATTGCATTAGACTTGACTTGTTGTATAGTATATACATATAGACTGGAGTTATACTTTTTGAGTTGGCAACTCATCCTTTGCCACGTATTTTTTTCAAGGGATAGACCATAGTGACTAGACGATCATCAGTATTAATAGGTGGGTCAGCAGTGGAATTCTTGAGTTAGGAGCTTTAGCTACATAATTACTTATGTATTAGATTTTCAGTGAATGTGCATTATATTTTGTAACGACTAGAAACTTCACTTATTTCCTTTCTTTATGATACCCATGTATAAATTCGTTCCACAGAAAGTTATAGTATGTGACATTTATACTTAATTTAAACGACGTCGTATTGACTGACCGTTTATAAAGTCATTACAAAGGTTATTCCAAAACATAAAAAATGATGTCGTTTACACCTCTCTTTCGTAAAGTCGTTCCTAAAAGTAAACCAAATAATTAATTATTTTTAATTAAAATGTACCAAAAAGAATCCGTACAGAACAATTTAATATTGTAGAGAATATCAACTATGTGGAATAATACAATTGAAATACATAAAAAATATTCTATAGTTGACATTGATATATGTTCACAGTATGCAATAAATTTGTATATTCATAAATGTTCGTATTATATTGATGTAACTATAATCTTACATTGTTGAACTGCATGAGTTAATCGGTTCGTCAAAATTCTGATGAAACCGTTAGATATGATCATACTTACAGTAGAATACATTTGTCAAAGTTTTTAGCCTTATTAGGTATACGGATGTCGAGATATTATACCCGAAATATAAGAGTAATAATTCGAGACAATATATCATTGAATCAGACCATGTGATTTTAAATCATACCCTCTGATATGAATCGGATGCCCGAATTTTAAAATATCATAATTGCAAACATAATTTTTGAAATAAAATAAGGATTGTAACGACTTCTTACATGGTTCTACAATTTTCCTGTAGTGCCGGCTTTTGGTACAACTTTTATAACACCAATTAAATAAAAGGATTACCCCCAATTTTTTTTATTTTTCCACCATTAATATTGCGTGGACCGGCTTTTGTAACAACCACATAAATTAGAGTTGTTACAAAAGTTCATTCCCTCCATTTTTTCAGATGGCACGAAAAGTTTGTCATTGTAATTCTGAACGACAATTGTAACTATTTGGTTTATATTTGGTTGTTCTAACTAATTTTTTTAAAAAAATACTACATAATCTAGTGTTTTGTAATGAAATGTTTCAATTTTGTAATATTGTATTAAAAAAAATTAATTTTTAACTATTTGACTGATTTGCTATGATGCATTTGTTGACCCAATTGTTAGTAGAAATAAGTTTGTAAAATCAATAATTGGCACGAACGTACGTGCAATGCCAGTGGAATAGACATTGAGTTAAAAGATGTACAAGTTGAGGCTTGCATATATAAATGTATGTGTAGATACTTTGCAGATGGAGCATGATGTAAAATAGTGAAAGATATATTAGCACATAATAAATTAATTATTTATCATTATATAGGAAATTGGTGACAGAATACTTGGGTAAACCAAAAGTATAATTGGTGGAGATCAGTAAGTAATATCAACTTGTGTGATATCTGATTTAGGTGAAACAATTGATGTTAGAATTATGTATAACATATTTAACTAGAATAAAAGATACCGAAGGGCCAATCTCAGATAAGAAGAAAGTCCCTTAGCAAGAGATTTTTTCTGAAGTGTTTCTTAATAATTTATTAATTTTCCACAACAAAGATAAATGAATTTTACTATAGAACTTTGGTCAAGATAGAAAAATAGGAGTTGAGAAAAAAACAACAAATAAAGCATTGTTGAAAGAAAAAAGAGAATTTATCAGTTCATGTGCTTTGTAGTGGGGAAAAGTAATGTTGTTTGTAAAATATTAGGATATTGTATGAGTGTAGAATAATTATTTGGAATTGAATGGAATGCTGGTTAAAAACAGATAGATCTAAGGTCTGATTATTGAAATTGATCATAACAGAGAATGATATACCAAAATAGGTTTTTGTAATTGTTGTGGTTCTTATTAGTTTTGCGTAATGCCATTAGATTAAGAAATTCATAAGGAAGTTCATAGCATCGATGAATCATATATTTTAATAGTACTTGAGTCAATTTTTTATATTTTTTATGGATGACATCTTTGTGTGCTCGAAGAACAGGGAGGTGAATGATTAACATCTAAAAATAGTTTACAGATCTTGATAACAGATTGAGTTGTATGCTAAATTAAGTAAGAGTAAGTTTTTGGGTGAATCAGGTAGTTCTTGTAGGACATGTGATATTTGGAGTTGTGTTGTACCTGACCCTGCAATGGTGAAAGCTATTAGGAAATAGAGAATATTAATAAAATGTGACTAAAGTTTGGAGTTTATTAGGAATTACTTGGGTATTATATGAGATTTTTGGAGGGTATGTGGTGTATATAGATGCCTCGAAAAAAGGTGCAGGGTGTGTATTAATGCAAAATAGAAAGGTAATAGTGTATGCACCTTGCTAGTTAAGGACCTAAGAGCTAAGTTACCCCACACAAGATTTAGAATTAGCAACAATTGTACATACATTGAAGGACAGAAACAACAATTATGTGAAGAAAGATTTAAAATCTTCACTGACTACAAGACTTTGAAATATATTTTGATACATATTAAGTTGAACTTGAACCAATGAGGTGTATAGAATTATTAAAGGATTATGATTGTGCTATCAATTATCATCTTGGGAAACGAACATAGTAATGGATGCCATAAGTAGGAAGAGTTCAATCAAGTTTAGTTAATTCAGGAAGTCTTAATGTGACCTTGTTATTAGAAATAATACAAATGATTGAATGTTAGAGCTTGATCATGTAGCGGATTTGTTAGCAATTTTATAATTTACGCCAGATATTGCCTTAGTTGTATAGGATAAGATCTTCAGACCTAAGGTGTAAGTTAATTCCTGAATGAGAGAAGAAGTACAAAGATCTATGTCATTTTGGGGATTTTGCATATGTTCGAGCTGAAACTGGGATGAACAATTGTTGGGTGACTGACTAGTAAGTGGTTTTCTAAAAGTGCAGTTAGAGTCGAGAAATTATGTAAAAGCATATTGGATTAGAGGAGAGGTGCAAAAGCCTGAGTTATTTTAAACTTTTAGGTTGGTTCAGTGTTGAAATTGTTATAGATCACTGCTGGGCTGGGATCAGTATACGGTTTAATATAATTAAAGTATTGATTCTAGAAATTATGCCATTGGCTAAGTTGTATAGGTCCTTTTGGTGATGTGATAATGTAAAAGGTTTGGGTTGAATATAATTCGTCAATCTAACAAGAAGTCTATTGAGACCTATTGTATTTGATATAGAGAAATCGACTTATATAGCATATAGGGTATTGAAGGTTATGAGTAGAATATCAAGTAATAGCAGATAAGTGTCAACTTTTATCTATACTTGGATTAAAATGGGAAATGACCACTATGAGTTTTGCCATTGGGTTTCTGCATACGTTAAAAAAGAAAAACATAAGAAAGAAAAAACATGATAGTATTTGGATAATTGTGGATAGATTGACTAAATCATCTCATTTCTTGGCCGTATGACAAGGTGATTATTCAAATAGTATCTGACAGACATCATCGATTTATTTCATATTTTTTTGGGAAAGTTTTCTAAGGGCATTAAGTACAAAGTTTTTTTTTCAAACAAAGGGAAAATCATAAGAACAATTTAGATCTTGGAAGATCTAATGAGAGCCTAAACAATTGAATTTAGGACAGTCTCGCAGAACATGTATGAAAAATTTTGATTTTAATTATTATTAATTTATATAATTATATTATTTAATTAGACCATTTACTAAATGTAATTTGTATTGTTCGATATGTTTAACCGAAAACTTTTATGATTTTGGCAATTTAAATTAGTAAGTAATTATATATCATATATGATTTAAGAATGTTATAGTTGGTTGATTAAATTACTTGATTTGTTAGATTTAATCATTATTATAGTTAATTTACCAATACTTAATTATATGCATTGGTGTTTAATTAAATTCTATAGTAGTGAGTAATTGATAGAAATTTATAGAAATATTCAGGGATTATATTTAAAGTATTTGAAAATAATATTTGAGAAATATTATAATTATTAAAAAAAGATGAGATTTTTATAATAATTTAATTCAGTGATGTTATAGAGAACTGAAGTTATAAAGATATAAGGAGTTTGATAAAATGAACTCTTATGAATTAATTAATAAATCAGATAAATACTTATTGGTTGTTTATTTGGATTATCTTGTTGTTATGTGGATTTGTCGTTATATGCTTATATATAGTTATGGTGTAAGAAAAATGAGTATATATATGTGGATAGTATATATTTATTGTATATATATCTGATCATGAGTTGCTGACTATTAGTCTAAATTACCTTGATATCTATGAAATTATTATTGTGTGTTTGTCTGCAGTTGTGTTGCGGGAATGTTAGATGAATAATCATATGATTGTATAATTAATTGTCGAATGAAATTGAGTGAGAAAGTTATTGACGAGGAGATAGTTGTTAAATGAAATGGAATGATGAAGTTAATAATGTTTACCTTGTAATTGAAATGAAAATATGGCACCTAACTGGGGGCATACTACAATGGTTTATGATGATATGAATGAAACTAGTTGTGTGTTGTCACTGATCAAAGCAGGTGATGTGACATTTCATACGAGTTGTGTGCTGTATGATATGATCAGTGATGAGACATCAAACGAGCTGTGTGTTGTGCGGTATCATTAGTGAACAGTATCATACGAACTGTGTGTTGTGTGATATTAAGAAAGAAAAATGAGGAGATATTGTGATTGAGACGATGATAGCCGGCAAAGACCATTAAGTGATGCACTCCAGCTTGGTAGGCAGGACAGTAAGAAAATAAACGATAACATCAAATATTTTGTTATTGAGGTTTGATTCTGGTATTAGTTTTGCATGACTATAGTACTTCGTGATTACATAACGAATATTGGTCGATTGGTGTCATTGCATGAAATTGGGCTTCTATTGTACGTGTCATATGTATATATATAGGCTAATTAGCTATACTTATTGAGTTGGCAACTTATTCTTTGCTACGTTTTTTTCAGGAGATAGCTCACAGTGACTCATTTAGCTAGATCACATGCCAATTTTCAGACTCGTAGGTGGGTCAACAGTGTCATTTTTTAGTCAAGAGTTCTAATTATATATTTACAAAAATAGTCCCGTGAAATTTCCTTGTTAAGGGAGTAGTCAAAACAACCTTCGGAGGTGGAGTCTGCAGTAGGTGCAAAGCGCTATTTGTGGTGAAGGTTCCACCTTACCAAGTCTCTGCCATGCTGAAGTTGCAAAAGCGCCCTCAAGATCTGCGCTATTTCTACAAAACGAGAAGCAAGCCAATTCCATTCTCCTCGAACAAGAGCAACCAACATAGTTGGCAACGACAATCCAGTAAGCATAAGGTGATAGGGGTGCCATGGATCCTGCCATAGCCTGAAATGCTCTCCATTGGCAGTTCTGAACTCTAGTGTTGGTATGGTAACATTTCTGAGTTTCAACAACTTCCTCCATCTCCAAGATCCAATATACATACCGATCGTCCAAATTGTGTGATGTTTCAGTCTGGGACCAAATCACTATAGACTATGGAAGGGCATGAAGGAATGCGGTAAATTCTTACTTGGCCTTGTCCTTAATTGATCAAGTATTGCAATGTTGTTGACTTGGAACAAGGGAAATAGTGTAATACTTGATAAATTATGTCTCTTTTTTTTTCACTATAATGACTACATTTATATATTTAATTCTGAAAAAAAAATTACAAAATAACATTTATAACAACAAATTAAATTTAGTATGTTAGAATAATTTTATATGATCATCGACTTATTATCTGGATTTATGCCCTATTTTGGACACGAAATGAAATGTGTTGCAATCACTAATTATAAATCAATCTAGTAGAAACAAAATCTACGCGATCAATCTTGAGTTGAATATCGAACTGCAGATTTAAAGAGTGTTTGGCTAAGCATATAAGCACTTGAAAACTATATGACAAATTATTTTTTGAAAAGCCTACAAGATTCTAAAATAAGAGATTTTTTATCTTATAAATTTTTTTAAAAAAATTTAACTTAGCCTAACTTTTTCTAAAATATTATAAGCTCTTTAATCTTAATATCCAAATAAGCAAAAGCACACTCATTATGTTGTTAGTATTTCTCATATTTACCCATCACTTTTGTACTTAGCCCCTTCTAAAAATGTGAAATTATACTTTCCTCCAAAACAATTGTAAAATTACACTTGCACCCCCTCATAAAATTTATTGTTTATATCTGGCCCCCTTTCGTTAGGATTTGAACAAAGAAAACTGACATTTCCAAAAAACTAACATAAAGTTTTAATTTTACACCTCATTTAATATTATCACGTAATAATTTTATACTTATAAGGGAAATAATGAAATAATGTTAATCTCATTGCATATAAATATATTTACATTTATCCCTTTATAAAAAAACAAACATATACATGGGAATGTTAAATGAAGGGCAAAATAAAAAATTTATGTATTTCTTTTTTCTGGCTTACATAAACATTTTTCATTCAAATCCTAACGAAAGGAAGTCAGATGTAAATGCAAAATATTTAAAGGGGGTGTATTAATTAAATATTTTTTTTGCTTTTAAAACATCTTACAAAATATTAAATTTATAAGACGTTTCAAATAAATTTAGCCAAACACCATTTTAGGTAACTTAATAAGAGGAGATTATCTACATGTAAGTTT
Organism: Sesamum indicum; assembly: GCF_000512975.1. Classification (NCBI taxonomy): domain Eukaryota; kingdom Viridiplantae; phylum Streptophyta; class Magnoliopsida; order Lamiales; family Pedaliaceae; genus Sesamum; species Sesamum indicum. Next base: position 358,683 of record NW_011628048.1, read on the forward strand.
TCGATCTTTAAAAAATTTCCACTTCTTAGCTAAGTTTGGATTTAAGTTAAATATTAAACTATAAATCACTCTATTGAATTTGACATAATTATAAATACACCTTGTTATTAGAAAAATTATCAGTACTTTTAATGTTTAATAAAATTATGTAATTTTTGGATTGAAGCCCAAAATTTCCAACTTTGCTCTTGTCATATCTTTCTTTGAAAAAAACCTAAAAATTATGTGGGGGAGGTGGATGCCAAAAATTAAAAAATTATCCACTTGTTCACAAAATAATTTCAAAAAATTATAAATATAAGTAAATTATGTTTTATAATTCAAAAGGACATTTTGAACAATTCATCATAAAAAATAAATTAGAAATCTATTAAAAACTAAGTTCTTGAACTAGATGTTGGAAGACCGTTAAAATAAAAAGGTATAAATAATTTTTTAAATAATAAAAAAATATTTATAACTATATTTAATTTTACTATAACTATATTAAATTTTACTAGACCACGTTGTACTTCACCCAAAAATATTAAAATCTCATTTATATCCGCTCATTTTGATTTTGTTCAATCGGGTTCCAGATGTTGAGATCGGCTTAAATACCCAATTTTCTCGTGCCAACATTATGGTTAAAATGAAAGACTATATTTAATTTAAAAAATTATGAAAAACAGTAGAAGATGGGTTTACTATGCCGAAGAATAGTGCCACGCATTATCAACTGGAAAAAAGTGAACTGGAGGATAAAAATGCCAAGAATGAGGAGGTTTTATACTATATTCAAAATGTTGTGGTACAGCATATATTTTGAAGTATTACCGTTGTTACATCCGCAAAGGAAGCATGAATCATTTTGCACAAGAAATATTAAGACAATGACAAGGTTCATATCATCAAACTTCAAACTCTTACAAGTGGTTTTAAAAATATGAAAATGTAGGATACCAACCTATAGATATAATACAAAACAACGTGAATTAGTGATGAGAATGAAATTTAAAAAAAAAAAAAAAAAACAATTGTAGAAAAATTACTCGTAAGTGTCACTTAAAAGGACAACCTAATGTAGGCAAGCATCGATCGAGCCTCAAGCCGCATAATTTGTACCATCTGTGGGAATCCATAGTTCTTTTTTAGAGCAAAGACAATGGTAGACACTCCCACCAATCGCAATCCAGGATTCGGAAAGCAAGTGGCAGTAGGGCCATCGGCCATTCAAGTTGTAAATCCCCAAGAACCAACATATATGATAATTATATCGAGGGAAGACCTCAAACAGATATTCGAAGAGTGGGCAATGGAGAAAGGCATGATCCCACCGCTCCTTCGCCCCTAGCACCGTTGTTTGAGACAGGAAAAAATGAACCATCTGTTCCATATGTATCAGAGTGGGCTCCACTCCCCTGTGGAAGGAGAAGGTTTTTTCCAGCAAGAGAGGAGGAACTCCATGCACCTCCCCTTCACAAGCACAGGTTGCCTGATCCAGCTTAGAGAGCCCCGTCCGAAGAAGTTAATTGTAGAAGAACACTATCGTGGAGGCACAAATGCGAAGAGAGGAGCAACTCCGTGAGATTAGGGATCAAGTACATTGTATGAGTAGAAGGATGGAGGAGCTCAGGAGACCCATCGATGGAGGCCCAGGAGCACCCCTGAAAATGGATAACGTCATCGTCCGAATAGGAACACCCTTTATTCCTGAGATCCTGGTTGAGATTTTGGGGCATAATGTGAAGATTCTTGATTTGCCCAAATATCATGGTGAAATAGACCCAAGGAGCACTTGACAGCCTATGACAACATATTACAGTTGTATGGACTGTAAGATACTCTTTGTTGTGAATATTTGTCATTACCCTGTATGGGAGAGCACAAGAATGGTTTAGCTCGTTGGTCCACTCAATTGTGGTTTCTTATTTACGATCAGCTACCTTGAAAATTCCTACATCACTTTGCTAGCAAGAAAAAGCTAAAAGGTCAACATCATATCTATTCACCATTAGGCCCTCCAGTTCAGCGAGTATTTGAGATTCCAAATGGGGG
>NW_011628048.1:360736-425276 GCF_000512975.1 Sesamum indicum
TCTTAGTAACCTTCTTAGCAGGAGCAGTGATTTTCCGCTCTAAATTGGAAATTCTCATAACCGCTAAAGAGCTAAGAGGAAGGTCATCACCGTCGTCGTTTGCCTCATCAGAGTCATCCGGACCTATTAGCTTCCTCTTACACCTGGTGGAGGGAACAGCGGTGTGAGAACTCTCCCTTTTACCCTCCGCCATTGCATTGTCACGTCTTGCAACCTCAGTAGAAAGCACCGGAGGCATAGAGGAATCAGATAAAACCACCACATCAGTAGAGTCACTAAAACCACGAGAAGCACCCTTAGAAGAAGAGGGTACCCTTGCAGAAATAGCAGGTATCGCAGCATGACATATGGGTTTAGACCTTGCTAAGACGAGGCTTGCTGCTGATAGTGAGCATCCAGTCGAAAACGGCGTGAAGTTATAAAAATGTTCATTGAAACAAGCAAATTAGAAATCAGTGAACAGAACGAAATAAGGTGATCAACCTTAGAAAAAACAAAGAAGCATATACCAAGGTATGAGTCATCCAAGTCAAAGGAAGCTGGTGACAAGCCAACTATGGAAAAGATTTGTTCAGTCATAATAACCCTATAATCATACACATACTCCTTTACCCTCTCCCTTAGAAAGCTACCATCCTATTAGACAGGTCCCACGGGTTATAGAGAAGGATTAGACAAGCGCCATCTATTAAGACTAACCTATGGCTTATCCGATGGAGGGTGAACATAAAAGAAACGACTGATAACTACATAATTTGTCATGATTTTTTGGTAATTTTGCCTTCCTTTTTGAACCAAGTAGATTTATTGTATATTCAGCTCAAAAGGTTTGATATGGGTTAAAGATGGCAAAATCAAGCTAAAAACGAAAATTGAAGACACCAAAAAGAAAAAAAATGATTTCTGACAGTTTTGTTGAACCGAGTAAACGTGCCCATGCTTAGTGCTCCAGTCAACACTAAAGAAAGAAAAGGAAAGATGCAATTTGCATGAAAGAAAAAAGGAAAGATTTACTACGATTTTTGAAAAAGATCTCTTGAATATTTGACTGATGTAATAGATTGATCTGTTGACTTTTTAATGACCAATTATGTACTTAAACACCCTCATGTCTAGATTCTCAATTTGTGGACATATATTGAATTCTATTTACAACTTCACTTTCAAATTCTTCTTTAGTTTTAATTCATTGACTAGATTTAATGGAATTCCACTTACTAGTGTGTTCTTCCATTAACATGTCCGGCTAATTTCATCATTTTCTAGTTTAGGTTAAGGTGATTGCTTGATTCCTAAATTATTGTAAGATCTAATCCGTGCTTCCTACACTTGTTAAATAAGTATTTATGTTATTTTGTGTGCTCTTACTACAAACATCTAATTTATGAATAATCTGGCCAGTTGTTCATTATCAAGAAGGTTTTCTTTGCAAATTGGACTTTACAAATCCGTGTAATTATTTGTTTAGTTCAATGTACTCAGTAGCAACATAGCATGATCAATTATGTCAAAGTCATTAGTTATGTTATGTGGAATGCATGATCTAACTTAAATAAATTATCCTCATAGGAATTTGTTAGTTAGAATCAGGTCTTTTTAATTCTTAATGTTGTTAATGGATTAAATCCTGTGGACGTTCCTAGAGTTGTCCACTGATTAGGGATCTAGCCAACGGTCGTACTTTGACTGAGGAAAAAGTAATAAAAGGTAAGGTCATTAGGTCGTACCGATGACCATAACTAGTTTATTTATTTGAACAAGTGTTATATTTGCATGAATGATCAACCCATGAAATCAAGCATGAACACGACCTTAACCGGAAAAGTCTTCTTTCCAATATCTACTTCTCTTATTTCTAGTTTAATTTGATTTTTAATTATCCTCTTTTATAATCAAAACCCCCCAATCATTTTTCTACTTTTGAGAAATCAACTTAACACCAATTTTTGTGGAATCGACCCTAGGAATTATTTTTTGTAGTCTGGACACCCATCAAATTTTGGCGCCACCGCCGTCTCTATCAGTGCACGGTTCTCTTCTCCCTTTTCCCCCTCTCTTTCTTCTTCTATTTCTTTTTAGTTCTTCTTGCTTTATTTTATCTTGAGATATTCTGAGATGAGTAGCCACAAAACAAATCGAGAGGAGGGATCTTCTTCCAGATCGGGGCCTCATTCCCATAGTACCCGTTGCCCGAGCATTCTTCCACCGTCCTCCAAAGCACTTGGCGGGAACCTTAAATTCACAACACGTGCTGTCAAAGATCGATATAACCTACTCTTCACACGTAATATTTTACCTTACAAAATACTGCACATTGACACTTTTAGAAGTTTGCATGCTTTTGAGAGTAGTAGTTTATTGATCGAAAATATTGGTTGGCGTTGTTTTTTCAATTGTACTGAGCACATTTACATTAAACTCACGCGATACAACCAATATTTTCGATCAATAAACTACTACTTTTGAAAGCATGCAAACTTCTTAAAGTGTCAATGTGCAGTGTTTTGTAAGGCAAAATATTACGTGTGGAAAGTAGGTTATACCGATCTTTGGCGGCACGTGTTGTAAATTTAAGGTTCCCGCCAAGTGCTTCGGAGGACGGTAAAAGAATGCTCGGCCAACGGGTACTTTGGGAACGAGGACCCGATCTTAAATTAGATCCCTCTTCTCGATTCCTTTTGTGGCTACTTATCTTAGATTATCTCAAGATAAAATAAAGAAAGAAGAACTAAAAAGAAATAGAAGAAGAAAGAGAGAGGAAAAAAGGGAGAAGAGAACCGTGCACCGGTGGATACAGCGGCGATGCCAGGCTAGAGGTAGTGTGGAGCAGCGCCACGACGGCAGGGGTCGCAACGGTGGCTGAGCGAGGCGACGGCAACTTGCTGGCGGGGCATCGCGATGTAAACTGGTGGCTGAGTCGAGCGAGGTGAGGCGGCGACGTGGTGGTACGCTGGTGGCTGGAGTTGCGACAGCGCAACAGTAGCTTCGGGTGGGTGGGCGCGACTAGAGGCAGCTTCTAGACAGGAGTGTGGTGGAGTTGCTACGTTTCGCGTGAGGGAGTAGATTTGGGTGACGGCGGCAGCGTGACGACGGGGCTAGGCGATTTCTGGCGAATAGGCGGCGAAGCTTTGAGAGAGGGGCTAAGAGAGAGAGAGCTTTAGTAAAATATTTTGAAAAAGATGAAGTGGTCAAAGGTTTTGACCTACTTTCCTCCTTTTTATTTTGAATTTTTTGGTTTTTCATTTTTTATTTATTTAATTAATTAAAATAAAATAAAAAATAAATAAGACTGGGCGTTGTGCTTCTAACAGCCCATGAAGTTTTACTAAGTGTGGACATGTTTAAAGGGAACAACAATTATCTGTTTTGGCGAAGTGAGCTTAAACAGATTATGATGACCCTTTAGACGTGGGCACCTCAATCAAATTAGCAAATCTGTTCGGGTTGATGTTCCAAACAGATTTAGATGCTTCATTAAACGTGGGCACGCTATGTAGAACTCAATAAAAACACTAATACTAAAATCAAACGAATAAAAAAAAAAAGAAATGATAGAAAATTCATGGGTTGCCTCCCATGTAGTGCCTTTCTTTAACGTCTTTGGCTAGACTGAAAGTGATGTACTCAGGTGACAATGGGCTCCATGAGTTGAATTTTCTCAATGGTTGATGCTTGAAAATCTTCGTAGAAAGGCTTAAGCTAATGTCCGTTCACCTTGAACACCTTATGTGTCGTAGATCTCTTGATTTCAACTACACAATGAGGAAAAATATTTGTGACAATAAAAGGTCCAACCCATCGAGAAAGCAACTTACCTAGAAACAACTTCAGTTTAGAGTGGAAGAATAGAACTTTTTGCCCAACAATGAATTCTTTTTGAAAGATGGCGCGATCTGGAATGCTTTGGGCCTTTGCTTGTAAATTTCTGAGTTCTCATAGGTAGCATTCCGTATCTCCTGAAGTTCTTATATTACAACTTTTTTGTTCCTCCCACTCTATCCATTGCCAAGTTGAATTGTTTGATCGCCCAATATGCACTATGCTTAAGTTCGACAGAAAGGTGACAAGATTTACCATAAACCAAACTATATGGAGACATATCTATGGGGGTCTATACCCCGTACGATAAGCCCGAAGTGCGTCATCCAAGCGTGTACTCCAATCGTTTTGGTTAGGATTCACCGTTTTCTCGAGTATGAATTTTATCTCTCGATTGAAAACTTCCGCTTGGCCATTCGTTTGGGGATGCTAAGCCGTCGAAATTCGATGAGTGATATTGTATTTCTTGAAAAGTGCCTCGACCACCTTGTTGCAAAAATGGATTCCTCGGTCGCTTATTTTTGCTCTTGGCATACGAATTCCACAACAGTTTTAGCAGTGTCAGCTCGAGTAGCCTTTGCCCCTACCCATTTGGACACGTAAAATCCTCTTAAAAATGATGTAAGATTTGGTAAAAGATGGGAAGGGACCCATGAAGTTGATTCCCCACACATCAAATACCTCATACACAAGTATTGGGGTAAGGGGCACTTGGTTGCGAGGGCCAAGGTTTCCCACTTTTTGACAATTTTCATATGATTTGTAGAATAAATATGCATCTTTGAACATATTTGGCCAAAACAAACCACATTCTAGCACTTTTCGTGCCGTCCTTTTTGGTCTGAAATGAAATCCACATGCGTATGAATGACAAAACTCAAAAATGGAGGGGATTTCAATTTCAGGTGCGCACCTTCGTATGATTTGATCCGAGCAAAATTTACACTAGTAAGGCTCATCCCACACGTAGCATTTGGCATCGCTCTTAATTTTGCCTTTTCTTGCCTAGTCAAATCTCGTGGCAAAATGTCAGTAACTAATAAAATTGACTATGTCAGCGTACCAATGGATGACTCCTTGGACGGTGTGAAGGTATTCGTCCGGGAACTCGTCATTTAAAGGTGGTGGGTTTTCATCGATGAACAATCGACTAAGATGGTCAGCTACGAGGTTCTCCGCTCCGTCCTTGTCTTTGATGGTTAGATCAAATTCTTGCAGCAACAGTATCCATCTTATGAGTCGGGGCTTTACTTCTTTCTTTGACAACAAGTATTTAAACGTTGCATGGTCAGAATACACAATAACTTTAGTTCCAAGTCTGCAAAGCCTGCAAAGAAAAGAGTCGGACACTAGAAAGGGGGAAGATGTATACAATCATCGGGCAAAGGTTGAATAATCGAATACTAGCTGGAATATGGAACTTGGAGAGCAGAAGAGCGACGTCTGCATCATTAGAGAAGATGACAAGGAAAGAAGTGGATAATTAGAGCCCTCGGGCTAGCCGTGAAATGAATCCCCATTTTCATAGTTTACGGCGGGAAATACGTACATAGCATCCCTATGCGAATCAGGACCAAATAAACCTACGGAAGCATTATTGACCGTTCCTTCACTTGAAGAGCTAGATTCCGACATAGCAAATGGACAATCTAAGAACTCTAAAGAGGAAGGGTAAAGGGACGCTAACCTAATCAGAATAAAGAGAAAGTTGGCTTTAGAGATTGGCAAACCCGAGAATTTTTCACGAACAAGAGAATCTGAAGAGGGAATGTTCTTTAGGAAAGAAGAGTTATCATTTAAAGGAATGAAGAGGCACGAACTCCAAAAAACCCTCAAGGATTCCTATTGGGAGCAACCTTGCAAAAAAGCAGTCTGTCGCAACAACACGTGTTGATGCATGACTGGCCAACAAATACAGGTATGTAGTGGATGGAGAGGTTTGAAAGAAAATTTTTGAAATATCACCACCAAAAATCTCAAAACAGCAAGTTACATAGAAAGACACAACTGTAAGAACAACGGAGTTTGATGGTCACACGATTCCACTTACCCAACTGTAGTATGAACACACTTGGTATGTGGGGGGACTTCTGATGTGGGGATATTCCCTATATCACTCCTTGAGACCTTTACCACTCGAGGAGAGACTTCCCAAGGTCAGAATAAGCAGCAACACTAAAGGTGCATATAACACAAAGAGGGACCTCAAAAGGACCTATAGTGTGAAAATATCTGAAGGTCATCTAGGACCTTTAATGACCAAGGAGAGAGTGTCAGGAGAGCACTGCTAGAGCCACCTGCACTACCCTGTCCGCACAGTGCTTGTCCCATGGACCACTTCCTATCATTATCAGTTGTTCTGGTACGATCCATAGCTATCCACTGGATTAAAATATGATCCAACGGATCATAACACATGGTACAATATAAATATGGCTCCACCTCCATGACTAGGTTTGAACACTCTATCCAACTCTGATATTTACTTCACTTTCTTGGGGATTCTAACTGACTTGATCGTCGGAGAGCCATCACCAGAGTCCCATCCGACTTGGCTCTAACTATGTGTCTTGTAGATTCTCTGTAGACATGCCCCACATTGCTGAGATCTTGTCGTAGAGACCTTCAGAGTTCTCTCTCACCCGTGCATACCTTCATATTTCTAGGATATAACACGATCTAATATTCATCACTATTAAAGATATCACAGCTCTAATGGTCAAAGACAGTCTCCTCCATCTTGGACCTGGTGCATAGTATTGGTTAGTGCAATATTGGTACAGAGGCCAGTTCTGTCACTATTTCTAAATAAAAATTCAAGTTCATTACATGATAGTATAAATATCCATTTAAATTTTTTAACAATTTTTATACTCATTTAAGTTCATTTTATTATTTTATAAAGACCTATTTAAACTTTCATCATTTTTAAGTGGAAAAATAATAAGTGGTAACAGAAATTTAACAATACGCATTTAAGTTCATTTCCATTTTTTATAAAGACTCATTTAGAAACTTCATCATTTTTAAGTGGATTCTAGAAAAGGATGGGAAAAAAAAAACAATTAAAAGTAGAATATAGTAAGCGAAATTTAAATGGATTAGTAGAAATGATAAATTTTTAAATCGATCATTAAATATATGAAATGAATTTAAATAGATATTTAAAATTATCAAAAAAGTTTAAACTAATCTTTACTGATTCATGTAATGAACTTGAATTAGTAATTAAAAATAGTATAAAGTTCATTTTTGTACCACTAGTACTAAGCCTAGGATGGAGGAGACCATCAAGGAGTTGGTCGGATCACTTTAAACATACGGAAAAAAGACAAAGTAGGTGAGAATAAAACTTTCATTGAAAATGCTTTTCAATTAAACTTAAATATAAGGTTTCCGAATTCTAATCCTAGTGAAAAACAAGAAAAGAAAATCCTAAAAGTACGAAATGATACAAGAATTAGAGGAAGGGAAAACACGTCACATTGTATGTGCAAGATAACAAACAATGTTGAGAATGTTACTTTCACCGGAAACCCCAAGGCCAAAACTAAACGAGGTCTCGACATGTCCAAAAGAATTGCAAGCTTAAAAGAAATCGTCAAGCTCATTGAACTGAAAACTAATCAAATAAATAACTAATTATTCTACATATACAACTCAGCAGTAGAGACAGGAGAAGCTACTTTGTATGCTGATAGTCCGCTAGCCATTATATACATACAAAATCAAGGAAATTTTTAGGGCGTGGCCAAGTCCTTCAAGACATGCGTCAAACTAAGTGATAGCCACACGGAGTTGAAGGAAAAGTATTAGTTGCTATCAACACTAAAATAGAACGCATGTCAATAATAACGTCATGCACATTCCTAACCTTAGCACAAATCTTTTCAGTGGTGGCCAAATGGAGAAGGGATACACTCCACACTTTAGAGGAGAATTTGGAGGAGGATATACATCTGTTCATACCATGACGAAAAAAATCATTTCACCTTGTCGGACTTGAACAACCATCCCCATGTTCTCACCTGCTTGTTCGAAAAGGATCATTATTGAAAATGTTCATATCATCTTCATTAGCCAGATTGCATCGAAAAGTTGGTATCTCTAATCAGTTCAATTGACTCATTTTGAATACATGGGGTCCATGCATAGTAGCAATGAGATGCACAATCGCATAATTTTTTAATTTTAAAATTTCAATTTGGCTGATTTTAGCATCTCGGGACCTTAGCGAAACTTACATGTGAAGCATATGATGAACATGACTAAAAAAAATGTTTCTTAAATTGACATTATATTGACAAAGAACTGTGTACAACATATTACAACGAGAAAACAATTAGTCTGCAATAACCTATACTAACACGTTACCGGCAACAATTACTTTATCTACCATAGAAGCTGAGTATATATGCAATCAAGGAGATGGTAAGGGAAGCAATATAGCTTCAACTATGAACTTATCAAAAGCACAATCAAATACCTTGTGACAGCCGGAGTGCTATTCAGTATTTCAGTTGGCAAAGAATTAAAGCAAGTATCAAATACACGACTCCGACCGTCATAGTGCTATCTAGTTGGCAAAGTATTATGTTGGATATCATTTTTCTGCAAGTGATTGTAAGAAGGTAGACTAAAAATTAGTAGTTAATATTTTGATGCAAAAATTACAATTTCTTTCCTCTTTCCCCAACTTCATTTCTTTCTTCTTTCTCTTTCTGCCAATTGGAATAGCAAAAAAATTAAATTACAAATAAAAAGATCATCTCAACTAAGTGATTTAGTTGTTAGGCTTAATTTATCTAATAATTAGTGACTAATTATTTAAATTCTATTTTTCCTATTTGCAACTTAAAGCATTTGAAGGATGGAAAGATGCTAAATGTAATAGAAAGGACGGAAATCTCTGTTGGGAGAATTTTCTGTCACCAGTAACCATGCAAATGATGGGAGATACGAGAAATCAGTTTCTAGGTTTACTGTCAGGCATTGGTTTAGTAGATAAATCACAAGGTCCCAAGGCATATGTATAACCAATACAGTGATGGTTTGGAGATGGTATGTTCCATAGTGCTGGACTTTACCCAAATGTTGTGCAGTGCAAAAGACAAGGGAAGTGAACAGCATTCTACACTAAAGAAGTTGGGAAAGTTGACATTCATCCAGCTTCAGTCAATGCCGGCGTTCATATTTTCCCTGTTCCATACATGGTCTACAGTGAAAAGGTCAAAACCAGTAGCATATACATAAGAGATTCCACCAATATATCAGACTATATATGCTCTGGTGATGTTTGGTGGTAATCTTATTCCAAGCAAAGGCCGAGACCGCATTGAAATGCTTGGTGGATACCTTCACTTTTCTACATAAAAGACTGTATTGGACTCGATACAGAAATTGCGTGGAGAGCTGGATAAGCTTCTATCAGGGAAGATTGAGAAGCCAGGACTGGATATTATAGTGGAGGGAAAGGGTGTTGTTGCTGCTGCAGTCGAGTTGCTGCACGGTCAAGATGTGAATTAGACTTCACATCCTTACATGACTGCCGGTTAATGGGTATGACCATTACAACTTTTATACTATTATATTGGACACTGTGATGCAAATTTTGAGCTATATGTGTTTCTTCAAAAAATTACTCGGTGCACAACAGGAAACTAGAGGCCTTTAGCTACTCCAGGCATATTTGCGTAACAGGAAAATGGAAGTTCTATTTCCTCTTGCTTAAGAGTCGCAAGTACATTGGTGTATTCATTAACATTGTGATATTGATTAATTCCATCCAATGAAGAGAAGGATGCAAAAATGGGGAGAAAAAAGCAAAAAAAAAAAAAAGGAAATACAAGAAACAAAACAACTGCTACGAGACTCGTACTCCAATTGTGAGAATTTAGGGAAACAAGAGGGCGCTTACGTTTTAAACTGTCGAATCCCTCTCCTCTGAATCTTTTACATCGCCAGCATCGATAATCTTGGCATCGGCGGGCACAAGGAGAGGAATCCCATCGTCGATGGGATAAGAAACGCCGATGGAATCGCTGATGAGAGCATTGGTCTTCCGGCAGAGCCTTAAGGGCTGTTTGGAGAGTGGGCAGACAAGAATCTCAACAAGAGTGGTGCTTATTCCCACGCCGGCGCATCTCAGCAGCGATCCGCTCCCTCTCACCATCTTCTGTTCCTGGGTTTGAGTTTGGGTGCCGACTATAATTAGGGATCTGCACTACCTGGGTTTGAGTTTTAGTTCAATTTTAGTTCAATTTTCAACTTTTTAACTAGAAGCGAGTCGAGCTCGAGCTCGACACTGCATTCTCGAGCTCGAGCTCGAACTAAACAGCAACAGGAACAGAACTCATTTGACAGAATTCATTCCATTTATTTGACACAAAGCAAGGAAAATCTATGAATTAGCAAGCACCAATTCAAGAACATTACATGGAAGAATTACCTGGAAGCCGCACTCGTCGCTGTCCTCGTTGCCGACTTGCCCTTCTTGTTGCCGTGAATTTGGGGGCTAGGGTTCTAAGAGATGGGTTTGGGAAGAAATAAGAGGGGGGAAAGAATGGAGGTAGAAAGAGAAAGAGAGAGAGAAAGAAAAACGAAGAAGAAACGATGGGGAAGGAAGAGAAAGAAAGAAAAAGGAAGAAGAAACGATGGGGAAGAAATAAGAGGGGAAAGAATGGAGGTAGAAAGAGAGAGAGAGAGAGAGAGGAAGAAGAAACGATGAAAAGAAAGAGAAAGAGGGGTTTTTGATTTTTGGTATTATTATTATTATTATTATTATTATTATTATTTTAAATCATGATATCGAATTATAAAATTTTTACGTAGATATAGTTGAAATTAATATATGTTCACAATCTGCAAAATTTATATATTTATAAATGTTAGTATAACATTTATATAACTATCATCTTATATTATTGAATAACATGGGATAATCGGGCCATCAAAATTCAGAGCAGACCGTTAGATATGATAAAATTTATAAACAAATACATTTGATAAAGTTTTAGACTTATTGGATATACGGATGTCGAGATATCGTACTCGAATTACAAGAGTAATCATTCAAGACGGTGTATCGTTGAATGAGGCCATGTGATTTTAAATCATACCGTCTGATATGATCTAATGGATACAGTCTTGTACATATTTAAATTTCGTATGAATCAGGTGCCCGGATTTTAAGATATCTTAATTATTGATTAAACTTTTTAATCTCATTATATATATAATAAAATAATAATTAGAATTGTTCAACCATCATCATCATCATTATTATTATTATTTTAAATCATGAGATTGAATCATAAAATTTTTACATAGACATAGTTGAAATTAATATATGTTCACAACCTGCAAATTTTATATATTTATAAATGTTAGTATAACATTGATGTAACTATCATCTTACATTGTTGAACTATGGGGTAATCGGGCCATCAAAATTCAGATCAGACCGTTAGATATGATAAAACTTACAAAAAAATACATTTGATAAAGTTTTAGATTTATTGGTATACGGATGTCGAGATACCGTACTCAAAACATAAAAGTAATCATTCAAAATGGTATATCGTTGAATAAGGCCATGTGACTTTAAATTATATCGTCTGATATGATCTAATAGACACAGTCTTGTATATATTTAAATTTCGTATGAATCAGGTGCCTGGATTTTAAAATATCGTAATTATTGATTAAACTTTTTCATCTCATTATATAACAATAAAATAATAATTAGAATTGTTCGACCATCATATTATTATTGTTGTTGTTGTTGTCGTTGTTATTATTATTATTGTTATTATAATTTTTAGATTAATTCATAGAAATTACTAAATTTTAAATTTATAAATAATTAAAATTTATAAATGCATTACTTGTCAATTTAAAAAATATTAACGCAATACAACTATATATTATAATATAACATAAAGTTCTATATATCATATTAAATAATAATTTTAATTATAAAAAATATTATAATTTATTAAGTTAATTAAATTTATTTTTGTATAAAGATTAAATGTATAAATAAAAGTACCATAATTTATTATTATCCAAAATAAAATATATGATATTGATTAATAATTATAATATATGGTCAATTTAGATTATAAAATTGATCAAATATTAAATATAAAAATAAATATATAAAGAATTCAAAATATATATATATATATAAAAATTCACCAGCTCGCGAGCCTCCAGTGAGCTCGAGCTCGAGCTCGATAGGAGCTCGAGTTGCTCAAAGTCGAGCCGGCTCGCCGAGCTCGCGAGCCAGCTCGACTCATCTGCCACCCCAACTAGAACCCAAAATATCCACAAAAATTTCTATCTATTAAATTTTTTTTGAAGCAATATATTGCCTATTTCCAAATAGACTGATACTTAATGTTTGTGCGATGGTGTTTTCCATTTCAGGGTCTTTTTGTAAAATTAAATTTGGGTACTATTTATTACCATACTTTTTAATAAATTAAAAAATTTCTCAATTTTAATTCTATATGTCATTTAATTTAATAATTAATAGAAAAGTTAGGGACTGTTAGTCAACAAAAATATTTAAGCAAAAGATCTCTTGATTTCTCCATTAATTATTCTACGAAAAAATCACGTGAAAAACCAAAATGAAAAAGTTTCTAACATATAAGGTATAATATGAAAATATCAATATAAATAGAATTAAATTAAAAATGAATCTAATTTATTGGACTTAAAATAGGACTATTGAGTCAATGGACAACATCTAGTAGGGATATACTCTCATTAAAAATAACTAAACGTTGAAGGTTAGAAGGAAGTACACACGTGCATGCTCATCTGCACCTAGGTCCGGATGGAGGAACGTATAAAGTGAGTTTTGACATAAATGCGCATCCGCATCTACGTTGGGACAGAGGAAGACATGAAGTGAGCTTGACGTAAATGCTTATCCGCATGTAGGCCTGGAGGGAAGAAACTGAGCTTGTCGTAAATGCTCATCCGCATCTAGGTTTGGAGGGAGGAAGACATGGAGTAAGTGTGACGTGCGTGCTCATCCGCATCTAAGTTGAGGGGGCGGAAGGTGAGAAAAAAGTGAGCTTGTCTTGCATGAAAATCCGCATCTAGGTCTAGATGGTGTAAATCGAAAAACAAGTAAGTGTGACGTACATGCTCATTCGCGTCTAATTCCGGAGGGAGGAAACTGAAAAAGTAATGAGCATGATGTGCATGCTCTCCCATGTTTAGGTTTGGAGGGAGGAAGGTTGAGAAAGAAGTCAGCTTGACTTGCATGCTCATCCATGTCTAGGTACGGAGGGAGGAAAGTACGAGAGGTTTCATATTTCTCTAAATTCGAATAACCAAAAAATTGCAAGAAAGTTGAAATTTGTACATGGTTTTCAGTCTCATCAAATGAAACCTCCTTCAAAAGATTTTTGGTTTAAGGTTAGAGAATAACTAGGAAACACCCAACATATTAAAAGGATTAAAGGTAATTTTAGGCCTCTAACTTTAGGCAATTCTCATTTTAGTCCCCTAACTTACTAGGGTTCCATTTTAGTCCTCTATAACTTAAAAAAGCTCAATTTTGGTTGAAAATTTGCCTAAGTCACTGAAAAAGGTCACATAGCCTTCACGTGACTTTTTAAATTGGGGTTTCATTTTTATTGGATTAAAAAGTCACATGGCCTAACGGATTAAAGGCAATTTTAGTCCCCTAACATAAGCCAATTCTCATTTTAGTCCCGTAACTCACTAGGGTTCCAATTTAGTCCTCTATAACCTAAAAAAGTTCAATTTTGGTACACGTTTTTATTTCCACATCATCGCCACATCGTCGCCACGTGAGCTTTTTAAGCCAATAAAAATAAAACTCCCAATTTAAAAATATCACGTGAAGGCCATGTGACATTTTCCGGTGACCGAAGCAAATTTTCAATCAAATGTGTACCAAAATTGAGCTTTTTTAAGTTATAGAGGACTAAAATGGAACCTAGTAAGTTACGGGACTAAAATGAGAATCGCCTGATGTTAGATGACTAAAATTGCCTTTAATCCTATTTAAAATATACCTACAAAACAAGCAACCAGGGGGAACAGAAGAAGAGGATTGGACATCTTCTGAGTGATATGCTTACATTAAAGAAAAGCTCAAATATGAAGAACTGCTAGTTGTGAAAGAGGTAATTTCGAAAAACATTAATGAGCTATCGAAATGAACTATATGCCGGAAAGGTCCAAGTTAGACCAATATGGATTATGTTTGATACTTTAGAAAAAGATATTCCCACAATCCAGCAACACCATCATCATAAGAATGAAATATGACATGTGAAACATATATCTTGTAACTACAATATTATTAATTAATATGAACACAATATTTATGAAAATGTACTTGAAGGATATGCTGGTATTTAAGGAAAGATGGAATATCCAGGCAATGAAATAGCTTCCTTGTTTGAGCAGGCAGTGACTTTTGATACCAGACAATGTCCCCATCCTCTAGCTGCAATAACAGAAATCGAAAAGTTATCAAAATACAATCTTTGTCCTGACAAGATACTTGTGCTTGTGATTTTCATATACCTGGTTAGAGGTAAATGGAAGTCCTGTGTCAATGTATGCACACATGACTCTGGGATCAAACTTTATCTCCTCATAAGCAAAAAACACAAGATATCTTCACCATTTAAAATGTATTTGGGCATTTTGTGAAAGATATCTTAATATTTAAACTGTATATGTTCATTTTATGAAAGATATCTTCACCATTTAAAATGAATAAGTGCATCATATTTCATATGCATAGCAATCTTTAAGTCCTTGTAAAGAAATTGCATGTAACATGAGTTATGTTCATCTCCATGACATTTGACAGATGCAATAATAGCTCCATTTAATGAAAACATTTGCATGTGGGTTTCATTTTAAGTGTCAGCTAACAACAATCTATTAGTATAAGCAAATACTATCTCTTCCATTCATATATTGGAACAAACCTCGAAAAGTTTTATCTCTTCATTAGGAGCAGAGCCTGCAAGTTGATTTAACTTCTCTAGAATATCTGATAGCTTGTCATAGCTCTTGACAAAAAATCTTTTAGCATATCTGGTATGAAATGAGAATAGATTAAAGGCCAATAACATTCTTTTATCTTTACTCTTCAGAGAATTACTTGTGTCTATCCTTTCTATAGATATTTACTCCACATAGAACCTGATGGGAAAAAGGGGAACAAGAAAAGTACCTTAATTCTCCTTTCTTAGGCTCATAAAGCTTAAAGAGTAGTAAACTGTCATCACTTTTTTTATCAGGGAGAGCGCCGTCGCGCAAATCCTTAATCACAGTACAGAAATTTAATAAGACCAATGATGTAAAGAAAGGCCTTCAAAGCTCATTTACTGCATTCATTTGGAATTATCACGAATTACCTGTGCACGCTCTACTTCTAAAAACTACTGCAGCTCATCATTGGGATTCTTACTTGATAACCTCTTTAAATGGCTGACCTACAATCATATAACAATCTGAAATGAGGGAGACCACCAACCTTACAATCATATAGCCGACATTCAAAATGTTAAGTGTCTTCAATTTAGTACCCATGTAAGTAACTCCAAAGTGGAAGCGGTGTCGATTAAGATCAAAAGCAGAGCCAATCAATAAACTCTAATCACGCCTTCCACATATGTTTCTATATATCTGCAAGTTTTCTCTTTTTTTAAAATTTATATATTTTTAGTTTTACATTCATTTTATATAAATGGGATGATTATACAACCCTTCATTGAAATTTGATGTAATTATACATAAATTGTCTGTAGTTTGAAAAATTACACTTAGTAACAATACCTTTTATTTTCATCCAATAATTTAATCCCTCTACTAGTCAAAATGCATAGAATTTTGTTATATATTAGTAAAAGATATTTGAATGGAAAACTATATTTATCTGCAAATGACTTACTACATATTGCAGGTCAAACAAATTTTTTCTAGCAAAACAACCTTAATAAGGGTGAAGATATGCCTCCTCACATGCATTAGCGTGCATGAAGATATATAAGAGCAGTTTTGATGAAACCCATGATCAAGCTGCTTCAGACATCCCACAGGAACAGACATCACAAGTAGACGAAGAAGAAGAACAGTAGTTTCAGGACATAGCTTTATTTCCCTCTGTTCACAAAGTCGTGTTTTATAAAGTAGCAACTTTATGTATTCGTTAAGTGAATTAACAACTCAGTGGTTGTTATTGTTAGTTAGGCTTCTCTTGTATACAAGGACCCTTCATCCGTCCTCATTGGAGAAGATACACATAAATTTTCCTTCTGTAAATTGCTGCACAACCACTTCCCTATTATTAGTTTTTCTTCAAACTAAGATAATTAAGCAAGATCATCAGCTGAAGCCGAGTACCAAAGTATGGCCACTACCACCTGCGATGTAACATGGCTGGTGTACCTTCTGAAGAATTTAGGCATTGAAGTTAAGACTCCTATTCCCTTCTACTGTGACAACAAAGTCGCATTTCACATAATTGCAAATCCAGTGTTCCATGAGAGGACGAAGCACCTGGAAATAGACTGCCATGTGGTGCCTAACAAATTCAAGGAAGGATTAATTCAACCAACTTATGTGGTGTCAAAACAACAAATTGCAGGCGCCTTCACAAAGTCATTGTCTTGCAACTCTTTCCTCCATTTAAGATCCAAGCTATCCTTGGTCACCCTCAACCCAAGTCTATCTTGCAGGGGGGGGGGGTGATGAAACCCATGATTAAGCTGCTTCAGACATCCCACAAGAACATATGTCACAAGCAAAGGAAGAAGAAGAACAGTAGTTTCAGGACTTAGCTTTATTTCCCTCTGTTCACAAAGTCATGTTTTATAAAGTAGCAAATTTATGTATTCGTTAAGTGAATTAACAACTCAGTGGTCGTTATTGTTAGTTAGGCTTCTCTTGTATATAAGGACCCTTCATCTGTCCTCATTGGAGAAGATACACAGAAATTTTCCTTCTGTAAATAGCTGCACAACCACTTCTCTGTTACTAGTTTTTCTTCAAACTGAGATCAATTCTTGATTCTTATTCAACAAGTTTAAATAGAAAAAAAATTATGTGACCCACAATAAATCAGTAATAACTCAATCAAAGGTAAATATGAATTTTCATTCAATTTTGTTTTGCTAATATCAGCACGTTTGGTGAATTATGACTAACGGGGAGAACTGTTTGTTAGATCAAAATAAAATCAGAAGTAATAGATGTAATTTTTCAAATCATATAGTTTATGTATAATTATACCAAACTTAAAGAAAAGGCGGTCTAATTATCCCTAAATAAATACATATTTAATACTATAATGTAAAATATATTAGAATTATGTTCAATGAATATCTTATTTTTTGAATTCTATAAAATAATCTGATAATTTAACTTATACATTTACTAAAGTTATGATTAATAAATGGTTTAGTATTTTTTATGTTGTTGTATACATTGAGATATAATACTACTTGTTCTTCTATTTTATTTTTCATAATTAACAAAATAATAATTTAAATTGCTATAGCAGTATCTTAATTATTTCATAATCAGTTTGGTTTTATTTTTAGAAAATTATGTTTTCAATTACATATATATATATATTATTAAACAATTTTGTTATATAATTAATTCAGAACAAAAAACATTTGTAAGATAATCTTCTCTATAGTATTTAAAAATTCCAAGAGAATACTGAATATTTTTATATGTTTTATGCTTTATTAATAAAATATGTAAATGAGCAAATTATGTATAAATATTTACATAATTTAATTTGTATCTTTACACATCTTTGCTAACTAAACTAATCTATTTTGTATAATTAGCATAAGTAAGAAATTTTTAAAATTTTATAATTTGTAATAATTGATTAGTAAAAATATTTAAATATTATTATACATTCAATTTCATATTAATTGCCATTATACTTTCATAATTTATTAACTAGTTTTGATTAAAAAAATGTATATTTAAAAATATTTTTACGATTAAACATAAGGTAAACCTTTCTTTTGTTTGTGTAATATGTTTAATAAATATTCTTAAATACATTAATATTTTAAAGTTATCTTCCCAATCAAATTTTAAATTTTCTTAATAAATAACCTTCAGTTCGAACTTAGTTTTTCCTTTTCAAGTTATGTCGAGCCCGAACTTGAGCTTGAATCTTAAAATTTTGTCGAACTCATACCCTTAGAATTACCCAAAAGAAAATAGAAAACAAGAAGCCAATGCTGTATATTACCCAACACGACTCGAACAACATTATTTTATTATAATTCTTGTTGCATCTTCTATTTTGTTTCACATATACATATCACGTGTATAAAGATTATGTTATTAATTTTATCTAAGGAAAAGATTTTATACATGTCAAAATATATATTTGAGACTAAATAGAAGATGCAACAGGAGTAGAAAATCCAATGTGAACACAACCAGGAAACACCGCATAATGATGTGGCAAAAGTGATAAAAAATATAATTAAGAAGCATAAGATGTTTACGGTGTAAGGACTCCTCTAGGAGTGTCAATGGCCGATTAGGACGATGATTTTTATTTTGGTGCTTTCCCCATAGCCAGAAAAGCTGGAAGTACACTGGTGCAAGAAATTCTATGGTGATCTCTTCCTGTCAATCATCTTCAATTTTAGCTAATACGAACACAGTACAAGTATGGGAAAATAAAATTTTTCTTCCCATAAAATAAAGCCGTCCACTTTTGGTCCCATTGGTCATAGGACTATCACTTTTGGTCGCTAGCTTTCAAAACTTCGCACTTTTAGTCTCATGACACCTTTTCATTAGATAATTACCGAAAAAAACTACGTGATAGTTAAGTGCATGGGAACAAAAGTGCTGTATTTTTAACTTCAGAGTAAAGTGAGAGTCATGTAACCAAGGGACCAAAAGTATAAAGGCCCAACGACCACGTGTTTTCATTAAAATATCTAACAGAAAGGTGTAATAAGACCAAAAGTATTATTTTCCTATGTTACAGGGACAAAGGTGAGAATTCCATAATCAATGTGACAAAAAGTAGAAAGACCCTAAATTACGAAACGAGAAATATTATTTTCCCAGCATAGTACAAGTGACAAAAGAGTCAAAAGAACTACAACTTTAATTACATTATGGATATTTAAGGAATAGTAGAATGCTAAATGATTAATATTACCAACTTACGGGACGAAACATGCTATTTTCCCGACATAGTACAAGTAACAACAAGAATAAATACAACAACAACTAAAACGTTAAATGGTTAAAATTACTAAAAAAGAACATGCTTCACAAGAAGAACAAAAGTGTACTCCCATAAGAGTAAATGATATTGGACACAGGCTAATCATGTGCAGAGGGAAAAAATTCAATTACATACATAAACAAACAGATTTTACAATAAAAAAAGTTCCAATTGATAGCTTAGTGAACTAATAAGGTTGATTTTTGTTATTGGTTCTTCTCTGCCATAGAGGGAGATTAAATTTCCTAGTGCAGTTGTTAGTTACAAATTCTATTAGATTCAAGTATACACGACATGTGTATAAAATCCTTCCTTAAATGAAATTAATCACGTAATCTTATATTAAGGTGTGTATGTATGTTATGGAATAAAAACTACAACCTGAATTGTAATAGAAAATTAAATCATTATAAAAGGACACAACAACTGTTAAGATTATGAGAACATAACTTCAATAAATTGAAAATACTTATACACCTTAAAAGTGTGAAATGGTTTAAGCTTCTGAACAAAAAAACTTCTAACTTTGGCATGATCCACTAAATCAAAACATATATCCTTTCCAATCTGCCTTGCAAACTCTTCATCAATCACAACCTAAAGACATCACCATCGTTATCTAATTAAAAATCTGTTTAAAATGGAGATAATGAAATAGTAAAACTGTTAGTATGTAGAATAACTATCAATATAATTTACCTTGACAATCATGTACATATTAGCTTCTGCTCTTTTTTTCTTCTTTAGTTCTTTCTCTTTTTGCTCCCTCTTCAACCTCTCCTACACGAACAAATAATTTTACTAATGTGAAACATATAGAAAAAAGACTAACAGGGTGTTTGGTTAAGCTTATAAGCATATGATCGATAAGCTCTTGAGAACCATTTAGTAATTTTTTTTTTGAAGAGCTCATGAGATCCTACGTAAAATGTTTTGGATCTTATAAGCTCTTTAACAAAAGGTTAACTTCACCTATCTTGTTTTTAAAATATCTTATAAGTTCTTCAAATAATGTCCAAAAAATAAAAACACACTCATAATTTTGTTAGTATTTCAGTTTTAACCTTCATATAATTTACATCCCCCCAAAACAAAATTATCTATTTGTATAATTTTAAATTCTAAGAGTTTGATGAATTTTTTGGTTATTATTACAGTATAAAAAGCTTAGGGTAAATTATATTTTGTTAAACGAACTACGCCCATTTTTACACTAAACTATAGAAATTTTTTTTTGTGTCAACTTACCATATCAACTTTGCGAAATTAGTACTTTGCCATATATGATCGTTCTTTTATTGATTTTATGCCGGAAGAACATTGCATGTTGTGCATATGTGAAAAATATCACATCACATAACCCCTTAAACATCACATACACACTGCATGTGAAGTTTTTTCGATAAAAAACTTGGTTGGGAAATAGTTATAAATGGCAAACTGTAAAATTGTATAAAGTTAAGATGGTAAGTTGATACAAAAAAGTTTGGATGCCAATGTGTAAAAACAGTCATATTACGGATGATAAATTGTAATTAATCCAAAAGCTTATTATGTCTCACACTCTAATGTCATACAATCTCAAGCATCATATTTATCCAAATAATTTAAGAACTTATTTTTAAAATAAGAATAAATATCTATAAAATCTTAAAATATCTTATAAGATCTAGAAGTATAAGATGTTTGAACTAAACATAGCCAAACACCGTCTAAGTTTCTTTTATTAAAGCAAAAATGACTTCAGCTGATTTTTGATCAAACCTTAAGACGCTGAGAAATATCTCTGTCATCAATGTTGCACAACATTTTATCCTTGTCACTTTCACGTATGTACACCAGCAAATAGGCATTAGACTGCCTCGTAAACTTGAGGGGGCCATTATCTGGATTTGTCATCATTACATGCTGTCAAGACATAAATGAAAAGTTAATAAAGTATCAACAAGTTTTAACAAAAGCAGAAAAAATGAAAGGAAAACTTACTTCTTCTACACCTCCATAAATCTCATCTAAAGCCTTTATTATATCTTCTTTTGTCACTCGTTTATCATCGAATTTATATCTGAAACCATTCAGAATGATATTCTTTATGTAGTTTGCAATGAGAGATCTACATGTAATCTATTGCTAAAAGCAGAAAATTTGCATTTTTACGTCTCAAGAAAATAGCATTTTTGGTCCCATATGTTTGGGCTTTTTCCAAATAGTCCCATTCATTGTGATTCTCTCACATTGCATCCCATAAGTTCAAGATTTTCTCATTTTTAGTCCTCATCATACTTTTTCGTCCAATAATTAATGGAGCTGTTAGAAGGTTTTCAAGGGGGTTTATGAGGGTTCCATTAATTATTGGACAAAAATGTACTTAAGGATTAAAATTGAGAAAATTTTCAACTTATAGGATACAATGTGAGAAAATCGTAATCAATGGGACTAAGTGAAAAAGGACCTAATATATTGCATGACAAGCCTTATTTCTATTAAATTTATTTCATAAAAAAATTTTAATAGTGTACCAAAATCGCAAAGAGGCTAACTTGTAGGACCTGAAATCAATTTTTTCCTAAAAAGCATTAGTTATTGGCCTAATAAAAACATAGTGTGTCAAATGAAACTAGTTAAGTTTAAGCTTCTCAGACAATACAAAGCTAAAGAACATTTACAAATATAGATATGCAATTTTTTATGGATTAAATTCCATAACTAACTCAATACCACTGGTTGGATAGAGTTGGCCATATGAAAGCATAACAGTGTCCGTCGTGCACACCACCACTATGGACGAAAACACTACAAAGAATGAAAATAGTCAGAATGAAAATGTAACCTAAAGTTTTGCAAGTGTGAAGAATAAGAGAATCTAGAGATGTTGCAATTTGAATAAGAAAATAATCCCAATGGTCATTTTTTGCTGGAACAAAATTTTTGTCCTATATTTTTTGAATTTTTGCATTTTAGTTCTTTATCTTACTAGACTTGCAAATAGGTCCTATCGCTTTCAATTTTTTTACAATTTTGGTCCATACCAATGGGAGTCAAAGTCCAAATTAAAGAAGAAGCATGCATGAGGAATATGTTTTTCTCCGGCAACATTTACAAACTCCGGTGATTGCAGAACCATAATTAAAAAAATTTATAAGTTTACATGACATATTTGCTACACTGGAAGACTAAATGACTAAACCGTTATAATGCAAAAGATACAGGATGAAAAAGGCTTTTAAGCTGAATAAAGTATAAAGAAAGGATTTTCCATACAAATATTGCAGGTGTTAAAACTTCTACTTGCCCGAACAAATTAAAATGGGGTGGTAGAAACATCTATTTACTAACCTGTGAAGTGTATAGAGGTTGCGCACTCTTCTATTAGCCTCAGGTGACAAGTATCT
This sequence comes from Sesamum indicum, assembly GCF_000512975.1. Taxonomy (NCBI): domain Eukaryota; kingdom Viridiplantae; phylum Streptophyta; class Magnoliopsida; order Lamiales; family Pedaliaceae; genus Sesamum; species Sesamum indicum. Next base: position 383,237 of record NW_011628048.1, read on the forward strand.
TCCATTATCTCTATCCAGATCAAGTTCAAGAGGAAACTCATAGCAGTCATTTATGTACATGTCATCAACATCAAATAAAAAATCATTCATATTACAAGAAACCCAACTTGGATATGACTATTAATGCACCAATTAGTCAAAGCTTCAATAGGTAGCCAGAACTCCTTTTGTGGCACATAATTTATTTTATTTTATTTTATTTATTTTGTTTAGTCAGACATTTGAAAATCCAAAAAGACATCCCCTTAGCATATTCCGACCAAATTTGGGGACTCTGATTGCTAGAGCCCTGAAATTGCACAAATAATAATAGTTAATTTCACTAAATTACCACCTCCATATATGGGTGTCGTAAAAGTGCCATCCTCTAACATGAAGACCAAAATTTCAATTTAGGCTATTGGATGTTTGTCATTAGTCTTGATAGGACATACCCAAGCGATAAATTTGACTATCATAAGAAGGCTACTTTTTATTGTATTTGCTTCTAGTAAGAGAAAACTTGTCTAACGTGCACTCTTGATAGTAATATATGTTATAGAACAAGAACAAAGCTATTATCTAACCAATCTTCTTAAGCTGCACACTGAAAGAGGTAAGACTTAGCCAATTTGTACACTTTTTGCTCTAATCTTTACATTGTATTCACCAGTACAGTATGATAACAAAAACTTGCCAATCATGCATCTCATAAGTTGGAAGAGAAGATTAACTTCTAACCTTTACCATACCATCCCGAACAAACTCGTATTCAAATCGTTTTATGTGAAGCTGCAGCATTGGTGGGAAGTCAGTAAACAAGACCCCTTGCTTAGCATCCTGAAATAAGAAAATCATCAATCTTAAGGTGGTCCTTTGACAAGACACAAATAATATGCTAAGGAATAAAATTTTAAAGAAAAACAAGCATGTCCTCCTGACAAAAGAATCATGCAACTGACACTCAAACATCAATACGCTAGTGAGGAAAAAGGTTAAAATGATCATTATATTTATGAAAAATTGCAATGATAAATACCATTGTTGTTTAAAAACTTACTAGTAATCCCTGATATTTGATGAATTTATGTAATCCTTGGATGGAGACGGAAAAAATATCTACTTTTTTCTGGATTTTTTTTCTTTTTGAGAAATAATAAAATAAGTTGACAAGGTTAAATGTTCTTCTTGCCCTTCAAGCTTATTAAATATGTTTCAATATTTTTAAAAATAAATAAAAGATTTCATAGACCATAAGGTATTTTGATCTAAGCACCATCAAAAGATTGATTGAAATCTAATGAGGTCTAATGAAATATGTTAATTATTTGTTGGATGTTAAAATCAGGTAGTATTCATAAATTTTCAAATAACAAGGGGTTAATTTTAATTTTGTAAAACTTCAGGAGAGCTCTTTATAATACCTTTATATATTTAACTAAACTAACAAGTAAATTAAGTTAGCCTACTCACCTGCAAACCATATTGCCCACCATGATATCTGTTATCACCATCGAGATGTTCAACTACAACATACTTATCACATGAAGCATAGACATCATGACATCCCTTGACATCAAGCTGAAGATCTACCGCATAGAGGACACAAAAATTTATAAAATGAATTTAAAGCCTAAGGGCTAAATAGATTAACTACAAGTACCACAGAATGACTCCTTCCATAACAGTTCTCTAATAATGGTAAGAGGATAACAATTAGTTAAGAAGAATTCAAAAGTTTTTAATCAAATTGACAGTAGTAGTATTCTATTTCTAGTGGACCTTCATTTTTTCTTCAAGCTTCTCACATAGGACTATATTTAGTTCGTGTACATCATGTTGCAGGAAAGCATCATGTGTATCCCACCCAAAGGATCTTGTCAAATCTTTTATTGCAACACTGCTTTCACTGTGTTGAAACTTGTAAAATAAGCTTTGAAGGGCCATAGGTATACTTGTCAATGACTCATCATTAACACTAGTTGTGATGTGCTATACAACCTGAATAAGAATCAAAGATATCATCAACTCCCTAAGAAACTTCCATACATGATGATCGAGTTGGAAATTTTGTAGGAGGATCAGCGATCACGATCCCACCACGTCGTCCTTGATCTCGCTCAATTCCTGTGGATCAAATAACACGTCAAGCTAGTCGGGAAGGTCCCCGACAAAGATGCTCCGACGCTCAAGGTTGAATATAGATCGAAAGATATAATCAAGGATATTTAGGTTGCATAAATGTATCAACATTACCTTCTTGTGGTCTGAATTCTATATATTTATACAGCTAGAACCTACTATAATGAGCTGCCATGTGTCATGATTATGGGTATTGAGTCTTTAATCAGACGACCCATCGCTAGTTAAGAGCTAGGATCGCGCTCGGAGCCAAAATCCATGATCTTGGCCGTGAATCATGCTCACGAATTTCTCTCTTCTTGCCATAACTAAAGATAAGTTGACTTAGTGGTGCGAAATCCTGTTTTTACCCTTAATGAAGGTTATATTGGTCATTCAGTATTTTCCCCATCATCACATGAAAACAAATCATGATATACAACCAGATAGTCCTTCGAATGAGATCCTTAACCTTTCTGAAATAGGCAATATGGAACAATATCTGGAGAAGTGAGTTCATATAACAGGTGGCTCCTTGGTTCCTAAGTCCAACATAACTAGTATCCCTTTTTGAATTATATAAATATTGGTCCGTAGCTTTGTAGACAGCAATCTTAGCATCAATCACACAGATGTCATTGACTATAAAACCTCGACTTGTATCATAAAGGTCGTTAAGTGGCATAAAGGATGTGAAAACCCAATCACTTTCCCTAGTATTAAGTTGGTGTTTTGTTTCTACATGGTATAAAAGTAAGTGCAGATGAGCAGATAAAACGAACTGAGCATCCAAAGAAAAAACATGAAGAAAGAAGAACAAATGCATGTTAGAGAATTATACATATACTATGAGATCCATAAAAATGAAACAAAATCTTAGTATGTATAAAGGGTACTTGCTCAACATATAAGCTTAATTTCATCTATATATATAAAAGGAAAATTCTCATGATTAGACATTCAGCATTGCATCAATAAGGGTAAAGATGAGATTAAAGCCCATATAATGAATAGCAAAATCACTATGTTGTAGAGGATGATAATTACTTCTCGTCTGACCAAATTAATGGAAGCATTTAGATATTACAATTCTACTTGAGTACCTTTTCTAGGGTAAATTATATTTTCGGTCCTATAAATGGACATGTTTTTAATTTTAGTCCCACACTCAGTTCAATTCGCACATTTAGTCCCATATGTGTATTTTGTTTTCAATTTCTGGACCAAAGGGGGGATTTCGTTACAAAATCGGGGTTGGCGCTAAGTTTTTAATGGAATCCCCCCTTTGGTCCTGAAATCGAAAAAAAATCCACCTATGGGACTAAATGTGCGAATTAACTTGAGTATGGGACTAAAATTGAAAATAGGTCCACTTATGGGACCAAAAATATAATTTACCCCCTTTTCTAATTCAATTGCTGCTATGAAATTTATTAACAACAGTCAAACTGAAGTGTGCATATCTGCTCCAACCATATGGTAAATTAGCTGAGTCAATAAATCCCATATACATGGATAGACCCTGTCCGTCGTGCTTCCAAACCAATAAAGAAATCACACTTGTTTTCTAATGGAGAAGGAGGTCTATACGCACCTCGTTGTGGCTCGGTGAAGAAGGCGTCAGAGGCATTGAGAAGAATGCAGGTGTAGTTCTGTATGGAATTAACTAAAATGAAGTGAATTTAATGGAGCTTGTTGCCAGTGCGCAGGAAAAATAGAGAGAGAATTTGGATAGAGAATGATGGTGCATACGCTGGGGAGTTTGGCCAACTTGGATTTTCAAGGTTTTTTGAAAATTTCATGTGAAACGGAAAGGAGGCATCAAAAGACAAAATCTTAACTCGGATTAGGAGGAATTTATCACAGTAAAAATATTGTACAAATTCACCAAACTTTCACATGGCACCCCATATCATTCTACCCAAATTATTATGCCTCCCCTAGGTTTTGTATTGTTTATAAAATTAGTTATTTTATTTTTAAAATGAGAAAAAGAAAATTCTTGAATCTTGATGGGTGAAAATATTTTTTGTATGTTTAATTGACGTGCATTAAATAATTGATTATTGTTTTATAGATATAGTGATTTTGTTTTTATTTGTTTAAAATCAATTACATAGGCTCTTTTTTCTCAAGCGGCAAAATGATTTCATTAAATACTTATTTTTGTAATATAATTAATTATTCATTAAATACTTCTTTCTAAATATAATTAGAATTTTACATTTGTAATATTGTGAGAATGCCACAGTCTCGACTTTAGCAGAATTCGTCAACGCCACCCAACTTATAAAGTCCTAACTATAGCCATAAAAAGATGCATAAAAAAGTAGGTGGAGAAAGATATATCTAAGGCAATATACTCTCCAACTTTACTGTTACATTCTTAGTTATTGTGTGTGTTCTTAGTTATGAACAATGAATGTTTCTTTTTATTCATGAACATGATTCACAAAAATAATCAAAGTAAGTTAGATCATTTCAATTAAAAATCTTATCACTCTCGAGAAGATAGATATGAATAATAATAACAACCAATTATAGGTATTTGAAGATGTTCTTTTTCTTTTTGTGGATAGAACAAAATTGTGTGTTTTAATAATCTAAAAGAAGGAAAAACTATAGTCATTAACTTAGTCAATTCAAAATGATTATATTTAATTTTATTTTATTATTGCCATTCTTCTTTCAATTTTCCATTTTCGATATTTGCATACAAAATTAGAAATGGAAAGTCATTAATTAGAATTATCAAACGCAATCTTATTATGAATTTATATTGGCAATTCAAGAAATGTAAATACTTAATACATCTGTATTTTTGGCCAATTTTTTTTAATCATTATCACTGAATTTTAGTAGGCACATTGGATAGGAACAATCAAAAGATTCTCATACACCGATAACACTTAATTAAATGATTCTTTCTGCCCATCTACCCTTTTTCATTGAAAACAACAATTCAACATAAACCTATAAATCAACTGGGAAGAAGAAAGGAAGAAAGAAATTAACACCCACCAGATAATGAAATTACAGCATAATCCCTAGTAATAAATGTGAAGATTTTTTAACGAACATGCTACGTACATTAAGCTTCGTTCACATTCTAGTTAATGGTTATTTCGATTTTCCTATTTTCTTGGTAGGCTTGCATGTCTTCAAACATTTTAGGGTAATAATGTATCATCCATTTGTTCACCCTCTCCATTTTCTAAAATTTATCCCCCGTACCCACAAGAAAGGGAAAATAGTTGTCATCATTATAAAATAAAATTAATACGATCCTACCTTAATAACAAATATAATCAAATCTGTACTCTTGTCGCTGAGTTTATATTGGTCATCGGCGTTCATCCTGTCAAAGAAAGTTACAAACGAAATTGAGAAGAGACTGCGAACTTTCTTGTGGAAGGGGACATCAAATAGTGGTTATGCGAAGGTAGCATGGAAAGATCTTTGCCGATCGAAAGATGAGGGAGGACTAGGATTCAAAGATATTGCTATCTTGAATCGCGCATTAATGACAAAAAAACTATGTGATATCATCAGGTGCGACAGGACCTCAATTTGGGTTGAATGGCTTTACCAAGGTCGATTACGAGACACCTCCATTTGGACGATTAGGGAAAATAGAGGCTCATGGGGTTGGCGGAAAATTCTACGTCTATGGGGTTTCCTCCGTCCTATGGTGGACTATCAGATTGGCGATGGACGAACTTTTTACCTTTGGCAGGACCCATGGCATTATATTGGACCGCTTAGTGCCACATTTCCACGGGGACCCAGGCTACTCAGAATAGAGGAATCAGCCAGACTGAGCACGGTGATTAGTGAAGAAGAGTGGCAGTGGCCTCCTATCACAGATTTTGAGTGCCTGGAAATCACATATGGTTTACCCACAATCCATGGAGGGGAGGACCGAATTATTTGGAGATTTGATCAGGGAAAACCCACAACTCAGGCTCTATATAGGCTTTTTGATCCCCCAGGATCGAAAGTAGGCTGGTCTTCACTACTTTCGGGGTCACTGAAGATTCCACATCATTTGTTCATCCTGTGGCTTGCTATTCTAGGCAAATTGGCTACGACGGATAAACCATGGTTAGCACACCTTGGCCCATGTATTCTATGTAATGAGGAAGCGACAAAGACACATGGCCACTTATTCTTTCAGTGCAGATTTAGTCGACAATGTCTTACAGCAATCCGGAGAACGGTACGATATTTTTGGCCCAATAGAGACTGGATAACGGATATTAAATGGGTTTCCCAAAGATGGAGAGGTAAACACATTATTAACATATCCTATTGAGCACTATTAGCATCATGTGTTTACCACATTTGGAGAGAGAGAAACTTGAGACGATTCGAGCACACCGAGAGAAACTTGAGACGATTCGAGCACACCGAGAGGACACCTAGCACCATGGCTTTATTGATTGTTGAGGATGTTAGGCAGCGGATACTTAGTATCTCTTTACCTAGATCAGTCAGTACACGAGCTTTATATAGACTGTGGCGTATCCCTTGGCCTGTCGAGGGGGAAACCAGCTGATAACCACACTGTTGTACTGTACTACTACTTTGTTTTACTTAATGAAACTTACATTTACCAAAAAAAAAATATAAATAGTTTTTTGAATAAGATGCCACACTGTCATTACTCACCTCCTACTTTAATTGCTCTTTCCCCAAGAAAAGAAAAGAAATAAACTGCCACCAATTATAAAATAAAATTAATACAATCTCTTTTAATAAAATGTAGTATTGTGACAATATGCCACCCCATCATCACTCACCTCCTACTTAAATTGTTATTTCACATAGCGCACTTTTTGTTTTATGAAAAATAAGCATCCACTCGAATATTTATGACAATAATGTATAATATATTTTTTTCCCCATCTTTTTCTAAGATACTTGAGAAAACCTCTCTCCTAAAAAAATAAAAAAGAATTGTTCATAATAAATGTGAGGACTTTTCAAGCAAGACAACACATCAATCATGACTCACCTCCTATTTAAATTGCTCTTCACATTTTTCTATTCTATTGACAAGTATGCGTCAACTTAACAAATATTTTAAGGAAATAGATACATTTTTTCTCTCCTTTTCTAAACTTCCTTCTCAGCCTCCCCCCCCCCAACACCACGATCACACACAAAAGAAAAAAAAAATAATTGTCACCAACTAGAGAATGAAATTATAATATTATCCATCATCATAGATGTGAAAATTTTCCAAACAAGATACAATGTTAATCAGAACTGGCATTGTCACTCCCCGGATCAAGGGTCATGACATGGCCATGCCATTAGCCCATAGCCTTTGTACCATGAAGCGCCCACTACAAACCATAGATCCAAACTCAACAGTAATAACACCTAAACAATAAAATCTCAATGCACATTTGCAGTGGAAAAACACAAATATGAAAATCTAAAATCTAGCACTAAGTCCTAACAACTAAACAGAAGTAGAAGTAATTTCAATGAATAAAATTGTCTACATAACTTATTAATAGATGCCACTTGCATCCCTTGATTAGCTACCAACCCAAGTATAGCTCCTCCTCTCAAGCCTCATACACCTCATCTGCAAGATATGGTAAGTGGAATGAGCACTAATCATCCAGTAGCGATCTCTATCTCTTACCAGATGGAAGCATAGCATGTTGATAATGGATAACTATCATTTGCCAAAATGTTCAAAACCAAATGAAATAACTGAGGAAAATGTAACGCTTCAAAATATTTGACAACAGAATAAGAATTTTAAACTTTCCAATCTAAAATAAAGGTGTACAAAACAGCCTTGTGTGACAATCAAAATCTTGTTTGATTTGCGCAAGTGTTCCCACAAATCAACCATTTCAGCTATATTTATGCAAATAGAGCATTCATATTCTAATCATTCTTATGCTTGACTATCGCTCTACCTTACACTTATCTTAGTCAATTTTAATTTTCTATAGCTGCTTATTAAGTTGGGTATCAGTGTGTTAATGCATTTTTTTGCAGGCCCGCATCTTAAGACTTGTGAAAAATCAAAGCCAAATAGCTCAAATTGAACATATATACCCAAACGAGCAATTTTTGCTCGCATCAATCTAGATAAATATATGTATTTAAAATTTATTTTCCAAAAAATAATGGTCAAATTCAAAATGATATTGATATGTGCCAAATAAAATGTAAGAGTCAGATCTTCGATGGACTTGAGCTCCTTAGTCGGCTGAATTTTCTGCAAGCTTAAGGATTAGGATTTGCAAAAACAAGAAGTGAAAAGAGATAATATGAGCAAGAAATTATGAATTATGATGAGAAGTCATGAATAAGAATGAAATTGTATGATAAAAATCACTTCTGAATACATGGAAAGCCATCTCTTGCATGAGTGCGTTGAACCTAATTTTATAGGCAAAGTGCCCAGTTGGCGAGGGAGTCTGGTCTCTGAGAGGTCGAGGACGCAGTTGCCAATGGATAAGCATCCTTGGTATCCTTATCTTGTTGGTAGGAGAAATCTACCGGAGTGTATCCTAGTCAAGAATTTTCAACTGGAAGATAGTCCTAGTTCTTCAGAGGTCTGTCCTCCTGAGCCTTCTTGTTATATCCCTTTGCCGATGGCGTTCAACCTGGACAATGTGATGTCCATAATATTTTATACATAATTGAGTAACTAATTGTATTATGAAGAAAATTTTAATTTAATTACAAGTAAATTATAGGTTGAAATTGAAATATATTGGGGGCAAATTGTTATAACAAAGAAAATTAAGTAGGATACAATGAAAAATTTTGAAAACGTTTGAATAAAAAAAAAATTAAAAAAGAATGAGAATTGCAGGGTGGGCCATCACCTGCCGCCTCATCCGATTTATAAAACATGCACACACAAGTCACAAACACCATTTTGTGTTATTGTAACTACTAGAGTGTCATCTTCAATTAATTTAGAAAATGCTTTAAAATTTATTTCTATTTCATTTGAATTGATTTTGAAAGGCTGTTGAGTGGGAAAAATATTATTCTCCTAGCTTTTTTATTTCTGCATCTATTTGCAAGATGGTCTGTTTCTCCACAAATATAGCATCTCCTTATTTTCTTTGTGATATTATTTTTAGCTTTCCATTCAGTTTTTTAGCTAAGTCTTTCTCTTTATTTTTTTTTCATAATTTTTTCTTTTTATACCTCTTTTCTTTATTTTCTAATGTTCTATTCTTAGGAATTTTGGTCTATTGGATGGTTTCATTTCCATCCCAAACTAAACATAAAATTGTCCTAATTAGTAAAATCGACAATAATGGTAAAGCCTCAACATTTGAGTCCAGCCCAGCTTATGATAAAACTATTAATCAACCTTTTGAACCATATACAAATACTGAAGTCAAGAAGTTGCTCAATGAAAAGCATACTATCAAAAATTAATCCCTCTACTCTAAAAGATCTAAAGATAGTAGTGGAAAAATTAAAAGAATAAATAAAAAATATTAAATAATATAATTAGTCTCTTACTACTAGAGTTGAAATGTTATAAATTAGCAAGAATACTAAATTAGGTAAAGAAAAATATGAGGATGGCAATCTATCCATTTGGAAACAGTTGCCAGTAAAAAATGAAATGTCAAAATCGATTTATTAGTAAATAACAATTTTCGAAAAAATATTTACTGCTCTTATAGACAGTGGAGTAGATATTAATGTATTAAAGAAGGTCTTCTACTGCCCAGATATTTTGAAAAGACGACCCACTCTTTATCCTCTGCTAATAGACAAAAATTGAATATAAGCTTTAAAATTCCAAAAGTTTACATATGTAATAATAAAAAATGTATTCCAACAAGCTTTCTATTAATAAAAAATTTAACTAATGAAATTATTCTTGGAACACCTTTCTTAAGAAAATCTTTCCAATAAGAAATATTACTAAGGAAGGTACAATAAGAACCTTTGAAGATGAAATAATAAAATTTGAATTCATCACCCAATCAATAGACAAAGTTATTAATAAAATAACGAATTTAATAGTATCTAAGACTAACCAAATCTTCTTTATAAAGGAAGAAATTAATTCATTACGAATAAATGAACTACATGAGATCCTAAATTACACGAAAAAATTAAAATGGTTCAGAATAAATTTGAACTTGAAATATGTGATGAACATCCCAATGCATTTTTGGCATAGAAAAAAATATGTTGCGAACCTTCCTTACGAAAGTGAATTTTTAGAAGCAAATATCCACACTGAGGCAAGACCTTGCCAAATGAATACTTTGTATTTTGTATTTTCTGCTTCTTACGAGATAAGTTTCAGTCCAATAGTCATGTATAAGTACATTGACAAGAGATTTATGTTAAGATCTAATCTGGTATATGAAAATCACAAGCTGAAGTATCTTGTGAGGACAAAGTTGTATTTTGATGAGTTTCCTTTTCTTTCTATTAGAGCTAGAGGATGGGGACATTGTTTGCTATCAAAAGTCCCTCCCTTCTCAAACTTGGCATCAACTTCGTTGCCCTGATGTTCCATCATTTCTAGAATACCAGCATAGCCTCCAAGTACTTTTCTTTAAATATTAGGCGCATATTACTTAGTAATGTTTATTTATATGCATCTTAGTTCACATGTCAAATTTCATTCATATTTTGATTGTGTTGCATTGTGTGAATATCTTTTCCTAAAGTATAAAACATGATACACGATGAGACTGAAAATCATCTATAAATTTAAGCATGTTTTCAAGTTACACCAATATGCATCACGTTCGATACTTTAGCAAAAGGTATTCACAGAATTCAACAACACGATCAACATAAGAATGAAACTTGACCTGTGGCTACAGAAACTTATATCTTGTAATTAAAAGATAACGAAACCACATAAGATGCATATAGATAAAGATTATCGAGTAATATGAACCAAATATTTAAAGAAATTACTTAGATGCTATGCTCGTATTCTAGAAACGATGAAACATCAGGGCAACAAAGTTGCTGCCTAGTTTGAGCAAAGAGGGACTTTTGATAGCAACAATGCTCGCATCCTCTAGCTGCAATACAAGGAAAATGAAAGTCATCAAAGTACAATATTTATCCTCACAAGATATTTGTGTGTGTGATTTCTATATATCTGGTTAGATCTAAATGTAAGTCTCTTGTCAATGTACCCATACATGACCATTGGCTCAAACTTTAGAAACACAATATATCTTCACCATTTAAAATGTATATGTGCATTTTATTTCATAAGCAAAGCATTATATTCCATATGCCGAACCATTTTTAAGTACCATTATAAAGAAATTGCATGTAACATGAGTTCTGTTTATCTCTATGGCATTTGACAGATGCTAAAATAGCTCCATCTAATGAAACAAGTTCTATATGAGTTTTTAATTTTAAGTTGTAGCTAACATCAATCTATTAGGATTGTTACCAAGTGTAAGGAAACAACAAGGAAATCTATATCTTCCGCTCATATATAGAAACAAACTCGAAGACCAATTCTATCTCTTCATCAGGAGCACAGCCTGCATGTTCATTTAGTTTCTCCAGAAGATCAGCTGGCTTGCCATAGCCCTTGATGAAATTTTTTTCAGCATATGTGGTATGAAATGTAAATAGATTAGAGGTCAATGCCATTCTTTTATCTTAACTTTTTGGGGAATCACTTGTCTATCCTTTCTGAAGAAATACTCCACATAAAACCTCAAGCGAAGAAAAATAAAGAATAAGAAAAACACTTTAACTCCCCTTCCCCAGGCTCATAAAGGTTGAAGAACAATAAATCATAGCAAAGAAATTTAATATAACCAATGATCTAATGAAAAGTCTGAGAAACTTCTTTACTGCTTATATTTGAAATTATCCAATTACCTGTCAACACTCAACTTCTAGAAACAGCTGCAGCTCATCATTGGGAATCTTACTTGCTAACCTCCCTTCAAATGGCCGACCTACAATTATATAACGATCTAAAATGAGGGTGGTGACCAATCATATAATCATACCACTAACATTGAAAATGCTAAGTTTCTTCAATTTGGTACGTATAAAAGTAACTCCACAATGGGAATGACATCAATCAAGATCAAGAGCAAGAGAAGTGCTGATCAACAAACCCTAATTAAGTCTTTCCACAAATATTTTTGTCTGCAAAGTTTTCTCTATTTTTTTAATATTTACATAGTTTAGTTTTGTAGGCATTTAATATACTTAAATATACATATTTAATACTGTAGTATAATATAAGGAAAAATATTAATTTTAGTATGTACAGAGTGCAATTTTAGTGCTAATGAAATCATTTGTAATTTGGTTCTATCATTAAAAAAAAGTGCAATTTTAAGAAACTCATGTCAATTTCACCGAAAAACCACATGTGGTCAGCACGTGGCCCAAATTCCGGCGAAATTGTCATGAAGAACTATTCTAAATTTGCAAAACATTTTCAATTAAAGAACCAATTATAAAATATTATTTCAACATGACCGAAATTGCCACCCTATAACAGGATTGCAATTTGCATTTTTTTCTATAAAATATATTTTGAACTGTATTAAATGAATATCTCATTTTTTAATTTTATATGATGATACGATAATTTGACTTATATATTTACCAAAAGTACGATTAGTAAATGATTTAGTAAATTTTTTATGTTCTTTTGTACACTAAGATCAAATACTACTTGTTCTTCTATTGTATCTTATATAATTGATGAAATAATAATTGCTCTAATTATATCTTAATTATTTGACAACCAGTCTTGTTTTATTGAAACTAATTTTTATTATCATTTAATTCAGAATTAAAAAAAACTTGTTTAGATAATCTTCTTTATAATAACAACAAACTCCAAAAATTACTAAATTTGTTTTATATGTGTTTACACTCTATTAATTAAATATGAACATTACCAAGTTATGTATAAATGTTTACATAATTTAATGTGTGTCTCACACATCTTTGCTAATTAAGTTATAAGTAATTTATCATATATATATATATTACTAGCATAACTCAGAAGTTTTAACACTTTACCTTTTGTAAATCAGTTAGCAAAAATACTTAAATTATTATTATCCATTTAATTTGTATTAATTTTCATTATACTTTTCGAATTTATCTTACTAGTTTTGATGTAAAAAAAAGTTACATATAAATATTTTATAATTAAATATAAAGTAAATTATCCATTTGTTTATCAATATGTTCAACAAATATAATCAAAGATAGCATGTTTTTTCATTATTTCATGCTACCAATAAAAAATTTAGATTTTCTTATCAATAAGTTGAACTCGAACTTAGTTTTTTCTTTTTAAGTTATGCCAAGCCGAGCTTCAGTACGGGCCTAAAATTATGCTAAACTCATACCCCTACAATTACCTAACTCGAATTAGATTTTCTCTTGCAATTCTTTGGGATGGCAATGAATATGGATTGGACCTGGATCTACAACCTCCCAGGTGGGGCGGGTTTTGAAACGTCAAATGGGATTCGGAGCCGGTTTGCGTCTTAGTGTTTGGACCTGGACCCACCTCAATCTCGTTTTAATTTTTCTTTATTTATATTTTATGTATTCTTATATAAAATATATTTGTACATATACAAAATATATGCATAACTTCATTTATTCTTACATGTACGACATATATGTAATATTTTTATAAATTAAAATAATAATATCAATAGTTTATAAGTATTTAGATTTAATGTTTATACAAGTACCACATATCTAAAATTTTTAATATTTTAATGCCTATGACATGCACATACAAACTAACAAAAAAGTATACACCTTTTAATAATATTATAGTCACATATTTATAATGTTATGATTGCATTATTGTTCAAAAAGGTATCCATTTTAATATTTTAAAAATATTAACCAGGTCCAGGGGAACAACATGGCGGGTTCGAGTCTGGACGGATTCAGGTTCAAGTCCGCGTCCAAGATTTTCTTATAGGAGCGAGTCCTGAGTTTTATCATTCCCGCCCCAGACACACCCCATTGTAATCCCTAGCAATTCTTTTTGCATCTACTATTTTGTTTTTCAAATACACTCCGCGTGGAATGTATTTCTAAAATGGAATAGAAGATGAACGAATAGAAAATTCGACCAATTACTTGCAGTGTATGACTTCTCTAAGAGTGTCAACGGCCAGTTGGATGATGATTTTGGTTTTGGCGCTTTACCCCTATCAAAAAATGCTGGAAGTACTCTAGTGCATTAAATTCTCTTGCTCTCTTTTCCTATCAATTATCTTTAATTTTGGGAGATAAGAACATAGTACAAGTAAGGGGAATTAGTATTTTTCGTTCAATATCATAGGCCCTTTCACTTTTGGTCTAATTTTTAAAAAGTAGCATTTTTGGTGAAATGACACATTTGCAATAGATAATTAATGAAAAACCATGTGGCCATTAAGTGCATGGGATCAAGAGTGCTACTTTTTTAAAGTTATGGAACCAAAGTAAAAATCACCTAACCAAGGGACTAAAAGTGTAAGGTACTAATGGCCATGTGTTTCTGTCAAAATATCTTGGAGAATGAGGCATAAAACAAAAATTGCTTTAATTTATTTTATTTTTTTAAGAAGTTAGGAGACAAAAAATGAGAATCTCATAACAAAGATTATCGATCCAAGCGGTAGTATCATGTCCTTTAGCTATTGTTCTTGAGAAATAATCCGCTTTGGCCCATTGCTCGAAAGAAGTTCTTACGGGATCCTAATTCACAAAAATTTTTACTTCTGGTTTCGGCGGACGAATAATTATTGAGTCCTCCTCTTTTCGGACAACACATACAAAGAGACCGGCCAACAATCAAATAATTAGTAAACCTTTGAAAGATATTTCTATAATTAATTTCTTTCTCTTCTATTTTTCTATCTCCCATTTATCTATTTTCTTTAGTTCTTTACTACAACAATTATGATTTGGAAGTCGATTCGGGGCAAGTGTTGGGATCTATTATGACATAGTAATGAGGCGCTCAACGGACCTTTTGAATCTCATAAAACCTTTTTGAAGCTTTGAACTGATGCAAAAACGATCTTTTTGTACAACCAGATGATATTAATTACTCTATTCCAAATCACGTGAGCAACTATTCCTAAGAAAGTAATTCATTATGGGATATTCAAAGAATAGTAGAAGGCTAAATGGTTAAAATTACTAAGAAGAACTACGCTTCACAAGAAGAATAAAAAGCTACTACAAGAGTGAATGATATCGGAGCTATGTATTTACACAAAATAAATGATACACCTAGAAACCCTACATTCTTGAACTTTCTTGCTCTAATTGAAAGATGATTAATAGCCAAAATCAAGAAACAAATAAAAAATCAAATGGGTGCGGACACACACACAAATGTATATGCATACACAAAATATATGAAATACTCTTTAGTAGTCTCTTATTAAGTTACCTTCCATGGATATAGGTGGTTCCAATTTCATAGCTTTCGAAAAAAAAAAATATCACTTTCTCTTGCTACCATCATAAAAACAAAATAACTTCACAAATCAAAACCTTTTCACATGAAATCAATTGAACACTTGATTGTGGAACTAACCAATGAGAAAGGAAAAAGAAAACTAGAAACTAGCCAACAAAAATAAGATTTTACAATTCTTGATTAGTGAAACATGAAATAAGAAAACATGGGACGACCACTGTGTCTTGCTTGCAAACCAAGAAATAACTCAATTGCATGGCAAGGGGGGAGGGGGTCAATATGCACCTTGTTGTGGTTCAGTGAAGAAGGCGTCAAAGGCATTGAGCAAAACGCAGGTAAAATTTTGTATCGAATTTCACTGAACTAAAATAAATTTGATGGAGCTTGCTATCTGTGTGCAGAAAAAATAGAGAGAGGATTTGGGGGGAGAATGATGGTATGTATGTTGGAGAGTTTGGCCAACATGGTCTTTTTAGGTTTTTCAAAATTTTCGTATGAAATGGAAAAGAGACAAGAAAAGATAAAATCTTGATTAGGATTATGAGGAATTTATTACAATAAAAATCTTGCATAAAATTCACCAATATTCACACAGTACCCCATCATTCTACCAAAACTATTACAACCTCCCCTATGTTTTGTACAGTTTATAAAATCAGATATTTTATTATTCTCTAATTAGAAAAAAAAATCTTGAATTTTGATGTGTGAAATTTTTTTTTATATGTTTAATTGAAGCGTGATTTGTAATTAATTTTATAGATATATTTATTTTATTTTTATTTCTTTACATCAAATACAAATGCTCTTTTTCTGAAGCGGCAAAATAATTTTATTAAATATTTACATTTAAATAAAATTGAGATATCACATTCTTTAGATTATGATAACGCCATTATCTCGACTTTCTCACCGTACTTCAATAGCACCAAACTCATAAAATCCTAATTATTGCCATGAAAAGATGCATCAAAGAAATAGGTGGAAAAAGACACATCTGATGCAATATATTCTCCATCTTTACTATCACATCTGTATTATTATAAATGCCAAACCACAACTGAACTCTCTAAATATTGTATGTGGTTTTGGTTACGACTGATGAACGAATATCTTTATCTATAAACGTGGTTCACAAAAATAATTAAAGTGAATTGGACCATTGCAAGTAAAAATAGTATCACTCTCGAGGAGATAGGTATGAATAATAATCACAATTCATTAACGAGTATCTAAATTTTCTTTTCCTTTTTTTTTTTGGATAGAAAAAAATTGTGTGTTTTAATAATCTCAAAAAAACAAGAAACTATAGTCATTAGTTCATTCAATTTGAAATCAACATATATAATTTGATTTTCTAATTGTCATTCTACTTTAAATTTTCCTTTTCCATATTTGCATACCAAATCAGAAATGGAAATGCATTAATTAGAATTATCAAATGCAATCTTGTGATGAATTTATATGCCATTACAAGAAATGCAAGCACTTAATACAAATTCTCTATTTTTGGCCAATTTTTTGAATCATTGTTACTGAGTTCTAGTAAGTACATTGGATAGGCAACAATGAAAATATTGTAACACATCGAACAACAGTTAATGAAATGGTTCACATGTGCCCGTCCCATCTTTTTTTACCGAAAACAACAAATTCTACACCAAACCTACAAAGCAACTGGAAAAAAGAAAAAAACAAACAAATTGGCACCACCAAATAAGAAAATTACAATATAATCTCGAATAATAAATGTGAAGATTTTTTAAACAAGATGCTACATCAAGCATGCTCACATCCTACTTAACGGTTGTTGACGTTTCCCTATTTTCTTGATAGGTATGCATCTGTTTAAATATTTAGGGTAATAGTGTCTCATATATTTTTCTCGCTTTTTTTCTCAGGCGGCAAAATAATTTGATTAAATATTTCTTTTTCAATAAAATTGGGATTTTACATACTTGAGATTGTGATAACGCCACAGTTTCGACTTTCACACCATTCTGCAATATCACCAAACTCATAAAGTCCTAACTGTTGCTATGAAAAGATGCATAAAAGAATTAGCTGGAAATAGACATATTTGATGCAATGGATTATCCAACTTTACTGTATAAACATGGTTCATGAAATAAATCAAAGTAAATTGGGTCATTTCAAATAAAAATATGGGTTAAAGGCAAAATTAGTCCTCTAAATTTGGCTATTTTCCATTTTAGTCCTTTAACTTTTGAGATTTCATTTTAGTCCTTTATCTCTCCAGAAATGCTCGATTTTGGTCCTTTGACAGAATCTGAACGGATCTGGACCAAATTCCGGACCATTTTACCCCTGAACTAGTTTCAAATACGAATTTTAGTCCATTTTCACTATTCTTGCACTTCTATGCATATTTTCACCCATGCTCGCCTAGAATGGTATCAGAGTCTAGGTTTATTGAAGAAATATATGATTATATTACATCTTGATATTATTTATCCACTAATGGAGGAGACTCTTTGAGAAAAATGGAACCGAATGAAAGTTCGAGTTACTGTGAAAACAGGAAATATTTCTAGATTCTGGAAATACAAAGAAGAGAATTTCTCATGGAAATTCTTGACAAATGTGACAACGGTCCCAAGAGGATTGATCCAAAATTTCTCACGCCAGAAGAAAAACAAGAGTGGCTGAGAAATTCTGAAGTTCGACAAGTACTACCAGGAAATGCAGTAAGACGTCTGCACTCCAATGAAGTCCATGGTAGAATCCCCGCCAGGAGAAACGGAACGAGTAAATTCCTACATAATTTCAGTTCAAAAAATCATGACTGATTGGAAAGAACTCGAGCCAGATACATCAAAGATCTCCCAAGATTTGAGAGAGATACAAAAGACGGTCCAAGACTATGGACATAGGTTAATACATATACCTATGAAAATAGAATCCTTGAGCCAAAAGATGGATGAGGTCCTTAAGATCCTTCCCGATCTACACAAGGGTCTTATAGATCTGAAGGCAGAAATTACAGATCTGAAGAGAAATCAATGAGAGAGTACTGAGACATTAGATCCAGACAAGAGCGAATCAGGGACGCCCTCGGAACAGTACATCTTCTACGCTAAAAGGGGAAGGCCACAGAGATTCTAAAATCGAAGTCAAGAGAAGATCTGATTATTGCTTCCATTAGATCTATAAAATAATGGAAGTCACAAGAGCGGATCTATCAGATCTACAAGAATTGGCGGAATCCTTTTCCCAACTCGGGATCGTGGATTTAGTCAATATCCAAACAAATGAAATCACTCCAGCACTACCACCGTCGGAGGGAAGTACATGCTTTAATGATCCTCCACAGGATCAACCGATGAGAGAAAGTATGGATTTCCACACTAATGCCACTCCAACGTTTGTGGGAATCAGGCTAAAGGAAAATCCAGAAAGAAATCCAAAAAGGGTGCCGGAGAATACACCTTGGACAAGGACCATGCTCCAGCCCTTACATCCATATGGCACTATACTAAACCTGGAATTATCGATTTTCGAAATTCGAGAAATTGATAGACGAATGGGTTGCAGCAATCAAGATAGCAGCAACTACCCTAGAGCTCGACAAAGATAATTTTATAAAGCTTGTGGAGTTGAGCTTAGAGGGATCTGTAACGATCGGATGGGATAATACCCCAGAAGATATCAAGGCCAGCATCCTTGCCGGAGATTCAAAAGGTGCGATTGCAGACCGGCTAGGAAGGCTTATCAAGATACACATTATCGGAGATGGATACTTCGAAGGAAGTAGGGTAGAAAAAGCTAGAGAATATGCACAAGCTCTTTTCAGCCTTGAATTAAGAAGTATTTGCGCAGTAGATGAATATATCTATTGGTTCCGCAAGTATTTCTTCCAAAGTGGAGTAGGAACAGAAGTAGCAGCTCCAATGTTCTTCGCAAAAATATGTAGTCCATGGAGGGAAATGTTGATCGAATCATACAAAGTACCTGAAGGACAACTAGGTTCAGTGGCGCAAAGAATGTCTTTCCTTAAAGACAAGCTGAAGGATTGGTGTTATCAAGCATCCATCCAGAAGAATATGAAAAGACTGAGAGGTAAAATCAAACGAACCCCTCTATGTTGTGATAACAATGATTTTCCAACTATTATAGGAGAATCAAGTGAGCCAAGGAAAAGAAAGAAGCAGAATAGTGACTCCTACCCTAGGAGTTCCAGAAGAACCTTTTCTCGCGGAGATCATGGTGGTCCAAGTCCAAGCCAGAATATACAAATCTGGACAAAGAATAGGACCAACAAGGGTTTCATCCCAAGGATCTAGACGAACAGAGGCAAGATCCACCGGAAGAACCCCTACAAGAAGAACTTTCAGACGGGCCCATACCCGAGCCAATGAAAGTTTTAAAGACTGCAATTGCTGGACTTGCGGAGCAAAAGGACATATATCTCCCGATTGCCCGCAGAAACGTGGTGAATTAAGAAAATTTGAAGCCACGAATGATATACTAAATGCAGTTTACTATGGCGATTTGGTACCTATCTACCAATTCGAAGATCTTCCATCAGACGAAAGCATCTATGAAGAAGAAATAGAGACTGATTCGGATGGATCTTCAACCGAGTCAGAATAACTACAACGAAAGAGATAGGCTTCAAACCTCCGAAAGCCTATCAGGATTTTTTTCCAGAATGACGGTGTCAAACAAAACCATGGAAAGAATCATGCGACAAGATTCCAACCTCAGCCCATACGATGGTTTTAGGATTGGAGGGATTGGAAAAGTCCTGAACCAAATAGGACCGAACCAAAGGAATCATCACATAATCTACAAAGTAAGTTCAGGTGAGTTTGCTATACCCATGGAACTTACTGGTAATGTGATGGAAATGCAGTTAATTCTTAAAGAAGAAATTCTTGAAGAATTGAGTAAGCTTAGAGAAGAAGTAGTCATTACTATGAAATGGATCCACATAGGAACTATTGAAGTAGTAATAAAAGCAACTTTTAAGGAAGGAATTGATTCAGAAATACATTTATCAATAATGGATAGAAGAATCCATAACTTAAGAGATGGTTGGCTTGGAACAATGATAGGTAACTTGTATGCAGGAAAACTGATGTTTGATATTCAAGGATTGCATACAACCTAGCCGACCAAGATTTTAGCATACAACCTAACCCTTCATCAAGATTTTAAAAGAAAAGATCTAACGAGAGGAGGAAATAGACCGTATTCTATAGAATTGCTATGCCCTTTCCAATATGCATCATTCAGATTTGTTTCTTAGGAAAGAGTATATTGAGATTCCTAGAATTTTCAAGGAGTTCGCCAAGGTCATGACACCAGATCCTATTAGGATACCTAGAATAGGTGGTGTTGATACCATCATAAAAGATAACCTAGTTTTAGATAAAACACTTAGCTCTAGAACTGATTTCAGTAGCCAAATGTCCTTTTCGGAAGATAGGATTACAGGCTATAAAGGAAAGGAGAAAGAATTATTAAAAGCTTTAACTACTCACGAGATTAGGGTAGATAACCTAAAACTTAGATGCCCTGAAGGATGGAAAGAAATACAAGTTATATTCGACATCACTAAAAAAGAAAATTATTTTCCTTGTGATGACTTATATCATTTGCGGCAACCTGTTGTTGGAAAATATGAGGACATGCTAGAAATAGCAGGCCATGAAATTATAGTTGCAGGCGTGGCAGGACGAGAAAATGGGAGTATGACTTTGGGGTTAAATTTCCTCGAAGATCATAAACCATGGGGAAGAAAAGGTAATGGAATGGAATTTAGTCTTGATGGTGTTACCATAAGGATTGAATGACGAGTCCCTTTTCGATATACATATCTGTTGGTATATTATATGATCAATATAAGACAGAGTATTTTGCAGCTTATATTGATTCAGGTTCAGGAATTTGCACGGCAAAACCTGGAGTTTTCCCTAAGGAAGCAAGGGAAACCTTACCCGTTATTGCAGGAAGGGATTTCTAGCAAAAAATCCTAATACTCAAAAAGAAAATACGAGAAGCCAAAATCATGATTGGAAGAGCATTTGGATCACCCTGGTTTAGGGTAAAAACACCTCCTATTTACTTTCATGATACAGGTGCCGATATCTTGCTAGGAAACAATTTCATTCAAACATTTGCAAGATATATGCAGGATAATCAGAGGAACCTGTTAATCTTTACTACTAACTGTGGTAGTGAGATACAGGTACTGCGAAGAGAAAAGGCATTCAACAGGATAATGCCAATAAATTTTCGCAGCAAACGTGATGATTTTGATGCCAAATTAACTCATCCAAAAATGCAGGATAAGAGGAAATTTGGTAAGGTCCTTTTGTCTTTCAGGCAACAGGGACTCATAGACAGTGATAGCTTCTATAAGGAATCCAAGGAGGAAATTCTGAACCTTAAAGAAACACTACTGGGAATGAAAGCACTCGACATCAGCGGAGAAAGCAGGCTTTCTCTTGAGAATGTCAAGAGGCTTATCCAGAGGAACTTCAGTGAAAATCCTCCGGCTTGGTGGGATAGGAACAAGATCGAAGCTACTCTGAAGGTCAAAGAAGAATGCAAATACAAGTATGTTCGATACAAATCTATCTAGATGAACATGGAAGATAAGAAGGATATGGAGATGATAATCAAAGAGCATATCAGTCTTGGATTCATTGAAGCCGGAGTCTCTACCTACAGTAGCCCTGGATTTCTGGTAAGAAACCATGGTGAAATAAAGAGAGGTAAACCCATGTTAGTTATTAACTATCAAGGTATTAATAAGATATTAGAATTTGATGGTTATTACATTCCTAGTAGAGAACACTTAATTGATTGCATTAAAGGAGCATAGGTGTTTTCTAAATTCGATTGCAAATATGGATTTTATCATATTAAGATGGAGAATGAATCAAAAAAATTTACTGCATTCTCCACACCACAGGGACAATATATCTGGAATGTGCTTCTAATAGGTTTAGCCAATGCACCCCAGATATTTCAAAGAAAAATGGATAATCTTTTCAAAGATTACTTTGAGTTCATGTTTGTCTATATTGACGACATACTAATTGCATCCAAAAATATGAAAGAACATATTAAACATCTTGAAATATTTTGCGATGCATGCTATAGAGAAGGATTAGTACTTTCTGAAAAGAAAGCCACTATTGCAGTCAATAAGATTGAATTTTTAGGAATCCTTATTGATGAAACAGGGATTGAGTTGCAGGATCATATTGTGAAGAATTTCCCAGATATACTCAAAGACAAGAAGCAATTGCAAAGCTTCTTGGGAGTTGTTAATTTTGCAGGAATCTTCATTAAGGATCTTGCAAGATACAGAAAGGATTTCCGACCACTTTTGAAAGAAACAGAGAGTTCAAAGTGGAAATGGGAAAAAATCCACACCAAAAGGGTTCGTGACCTAAAACAAGTTTGCAGTAACCTTCCAAAGCTTGCTATACCGCAAGATGGGGATGAATTGGTGGTCTACACAGAAGCCAATGACTATAGATGGGCGGCGGTGCTCATGAAGAAGACAACTACAGGGGAAGAACCCTGTAGATATACCGGAGGGTTGTTCTCAGAACAACAAGCCAAAGTTTGGCACATAAACGAGAAAGAATCTTTGCAGTTTGAAAGGCTTTCAAAAAATGACCTTTATTTTTACTTGCTAAAGTCAATAAGATTGAATTTTTAGGAATCCTTATTGATGAAACAGGGATTGAGTTGCAGGATCATATTGTGGAAAAAATCCGCAATTTTCCAGATATACTCAAAGACAAGAAGCAATTGCAAAGCTTCTTGGGAGTTGTTAATTTTGCAGGAATCTTCATTAAGGATCTTGCAAGATACAGAAAGGATTTCCGACCACTTTTGAAAGAAACAGAGAGTTCAAAGTGGAAATGGGAAAAAATCCACACCAAAAGGGTTCGTGACCTAAAACAAGTTTGCAGTAACCTTCCAAAGCTTGCTATACCGCAAGATGGGGATGAATTGGTGGTCTACACAGAAGCCAATGACTATAGATGGGCGGCGGTGCTCATGAAGAAGACAACTACAGGGGAAGAACCCTGTAGATATACCGGAGGGTTGTTCTCAGAACAACAAGCCAAAGTTTGGCACATAAACGAGAAAGAATCTTTGCAGTTTGAAAGGCTTTCAAAAAATGACCTTTATTTTTACTTGCTAAAGAATTTACTTTAAAAGTTGATAATACTAATGTCAAGGCTTTCTTAAAAAATAAATTAGAATAAAAAATAGAGAAAGCTCGTATTATCATATGGTAAGCAGAATGCCAATATTATTGTTATAATATTGTCGTCATAAAATCTCATGAAAATGTTCTTGCAGATTTCCTGACGAGAGATGGAGGCATGGTTGTTCTCAGAACAACAAGCCAAAGTTTGGCACATAAACGAGAAAGAATCTTTGCAGTTTGAAAGGCTTTCAAAAAATGACCTTTATTTTTACTTGCTAAAGAATTTACTTTAAAAGTTGATAATACTAATGTCAAGGCTTTCTTAAAAAATAAATTAGAATAAAAAATAGAGAAAGCTCGTATTATCATATGGTAAGCAGAATGCCAATATTATTGTTATAATGTTGTCGTATAAAATCTCATGAGAATGTTCTTGCAGATTTCCTGACAAGAGATGGAGGCATCTAAAGTAAACTCCATCATGTTGAGACTCAGGCACCTCTGGGAAAACCTCGAGGAGCTTGACAGAAAGTTCGGACAGCTAGCAGTTAATGCTCAAGTTGCCGGATAAATCTAAAGAGCTGATCTAGACACGGTCTAGGTCGCAATATTTTCTTCTTGTTCTCTGTTCTATCTAGTAATAGAAAAAGAATTATATCTCTTCCTTATTGTGGTGTGGACAAATTAAATGGATTCTAATTTGGATCCTAAAGTGAACGAGAGAAACGAAAAGAGAAACAACGCACGTTGCTGCTCATCTATAGAAACAAAAGATAAAGTTACATGTTGTATTTGTATGCTTTTGTTTAATCCTTTCGCCACATGTCTACCGTGCTTATTTCATTTACTATTATACTTTTGATGAACACCGAATGCCCGAGAATTTCAAAGGAAACACCGATTTGATTCGTTATAAATAACTTTTTATTTCACCCTTCCGCCGCATTCCCGGGCCATACCGATTCTTTCATTTGTTAGCCAATAATTTTCTTTTCCAAGAACTTCTACCAACTTAATTAATTGGCTTGGGTAGATTAAATTAATTAAAATGAAAGACCCAATTAACTAAATCTAATTTAATTAAAATCCACTTAATTAAGTTCATTATTTATTTAATCTAATTAAATATGTGAGCCCAATAAGCCTTTATTAAATAATAAGTCCAATATATTAAATAATAAGGGTAAGCCTAATATAAACTAATCCAATTAATTTATCCTTGGGCTTATCCATCCAATAGATCCCTCACATATAAGTAATCCAAGTACTTATGGAATTCATCCTTCTCCCTTCTCGGTGATTTGTGTGTGGCTCTTTAGGTTCACCTTTCAGCTAGACTTGAGCCAGTGTCCAACACCATTATTAATTAAATCCAATTTAATTAATAATTTTTGATCAACATTTGATCAAGAATGCCCGTCACTATGAGTGGACATCTAGCATCGGTGCATGGCACTAGAGACTAGGTGAAAATCCATGTGAACTTTTAGGTTCCCGAGTCCATACGGGTACGGTCCTTCAATCTACTATGTCTTGGCCTTAGTCTAGGACATGGAATTGAGCATCGGTTCCCAACCTGAACGAGGCGTCTATGCTTAATACTTGATATCGTATTTTGCCAAATTGCTCGAATAGGAACCTCTTATTCCTACTCGACCAATGACTATGGCCACAGATTTATAGAGTGTAGACGCATTCCCAAGAGCATAGGAGGTACCTCTATCATATTTTGACAGAGAATAGATCCTCTTTTTGGAACTCAACGTCCTCGCTACATACTTTAACTGCACTAGACAAGGCTTATGATAAAAATGTCTGAGTCATGATCACCTCTCGCACAAATCTAAGATACAATCATCGCATGCACGTGACTACCGTGATTCCTCAAGTATGAGGACTACTCCTGTACTATTGGAGCTGGGAACACAAGTCATACAGACCTAACCTCCAAGGCTTTCATATGATGATCCCCACGAGTCAGTTCAGTCGATTCGACACCTAGCCAATCGATTCATTAAGATCGCATCGACATCCCACGATTGTTGTCGGTCAAACACGACACTCATTAAATGAATGAAACTCTTAATTCAACTCTCAGTAGGATTCTCGATGCCCAATCTCCAGATCCTCGACTTGGAACAACAGACCCTACCCTAAATCGTTGGTTTCATGACCATCATCCAATGCGCACTCCAACTGTTGCACGGTTGTTAAAGTGGTCTATAAGCCATCTGTTGTGACGTCCAACCAGTGGTTGATGTAATTTGATAAGAACAACAGCTGTGCCGATGATGAATTCTTACCACATTCATCAGGACAACATTGCTTAAATAAAAATTTCTTGAATGGTTCTCAAAACCGTCAATTCAATTGGCTCTTTGTCACACATTCCAACAGTGGTAGCATTGGAAAGGTTCCAAATGATATACCACAAGGAATCTTATCATAGACAATTGAATGTATTGAAATTTAAAGTTATATTAGAAAATTGTTAGGACCGAAAAACAACACCCAATTGTTGGGTGGGCTACCTAGCATAGCCCCTCCAGTAGTCACCTTGGAGGATGACAATTGGGCTATGGCTCAAGGTAAAAGGCCCGAGATCTCATCACAGGTCCAAGAAATAATCTTAGACACCATCATCTGCTTGGAGTGATGATAGAAAGATGTACCATATGGTTGGACTACAGAAAAGTAGACCCATAACACCTAGCCGGTATTCGTAGATTACTCATAATCAAATTAATCTAAAGGCATGACTAATTAGCTTTAAGGTCAAGTGGGAGATTGTTGGAATAGGTGATCAAAATTCAATTAGATTGGCGGTTTTCAGAACCATTCCAGCAAACTTTATTTAATCAATGTTGTCCTGATGAATATGGTAAGTATTAATCTTCCAGCACATGTATCTGTTGTGATTACCAAATTACATCAAGCACTGCTTTGACGTCACAACAGATACCGACAAACCACTTTAACAACCGTGCAATAGTTGGATTGCGCAATGGATGGCGATCATGAAAGCAACTGCCAAGGGTTAGGTTTGAAAATATTCCAAGTCGAGGATCTCGAGACTAGGCATCGAGAGTCCTATTGAGGCTTGCACTAAGAGTATATTCATTGGATGAGTTCAGTGTTTCATCGGCAACAGACGTTGGTCTTCTATGCAATGTTAGTGAGTGGTTGACAACGTTGTCCAGCCAACTGAACTAACTAGCGGGAAGTCGTCATATGGAAGCCTTAGAGGCTTGGTCGGTATGACTAGATCTTCCTGACTCTGATAGTATAGGATTAGTCCTTGGTTCCACATGCATATGATGGTCATATCTTGGAGTTGATGACAAATGAACGTATCTTGGATATGGTAATTACAAGTCTTGTTCTGCAATTAGAATATATAGTGAGGGCGATGGGTTCCAAGATAGAATCCGTCACCTGTCTGTATATAACAGTTGCGTCTCCTATGCGCTCTAAGATGGTTCATGCTCTTAAAGCCTGTGGCCACAACGGTTGGTTGAGTACCAAGCACGAAGCGTTGTTAAGCAAGAGCTCATGGCTATCGCTTGGATCCGGGTTGATACTCTTAACTCGAGATAATTTAAATAGGTAGTATCGACAGGCTCTATTTACCTGTTTGTCGGTCTACGTTTTAACCATGACATTAATTTCTCAATTAGTTTCATAACCTTAGCCAATTTCCTTCGTCAATCATTAGAGCAAATGCATCTCGAGTTATCGAGCATATTATCTAGTCCTGGATGGAAACTGACGAGCAATTCCATGCCCTAGACTTAGATTGGAAGACGAATGATGGAAGGATCGTATCGTATGGTACCCAGGAGCCTAAATGTTCACGCCAATATTCACCTAGTCTCTAGTTTCATGGACTGTTGCTAGACGGCCACCCATGGTGATGGAAATTTTTGATTAATGGTTAATCAAAAATAAAGTAATTAAATGTAGTTTAATTAATCATTATGTTGGACACAAACCCAAGACTAGCTGAGAGAATAAATGAATTAATTTAATTAGATTAAATTAATCCAAGGAGAATATATAAATGATTGGATCATTTATTTAATAATTCATTTGATGGATATATCAAGATTTAATTAATTAGATCAATTTATTAGTATTTGGGCTTAGATTTATTTAATTAAATTAAATGAATCCTTGGACTTAGTTGGACTAAAATTAATTTAATTAATTATTGCGAATGGACTTTGATTGGGCTTGATTTAATTTGATTAAATCGAGCTCGGTGCATATTTGAACACCAAGCCCATTTGAAGGTGGTTGGAGCAAGCTAAGAAGGAGTTGAAAGTCCTCACCATGATGAACATGATGGAGGACTTATTTCATCATGGTTGGAGGTTATATGCATGTGGTTGTACAGGTTGTCTTGGAGGCAAACTTAGTAGTTATTGCATTTTGAATTTAATTGTATGTGATATACAAAAGTACACAGATATCCAGCATAACCTCCTCCTAAGCCACGAATTTGCTCTCAATTTTCTCTTCAAAAATATTCTCCTTTTCTTCTATATTGAATTAGATTCAAGTTAGAAAATAAAACAATCCAAAAGTACTAAACAATAGTGTTTTGTTGGAGTTGTTTTTCTTCTTGTTCTTTGCTCTATCTAGCAATAGAAAAAGAACTATATCTTTTCTATTTTGTGGCATGGAAAACTTGGAGACTTCTAGTTTGAATTGTCAAGTGAACAAAACGGGAGAACATAAAGGGAACAACGCATGTTGTTGCTTTTCTAAATAAACAAAAAGGTAAAGTCTCATGTTATATATCTATGTTTTTTGTTTCATCCTCTAGCCACTTGTCTAGCTTTATTACTATGCTTTTGACTAGCACCGAACGCCTGGAAATTTCAAAGGAAACTCCCCTTTGAACCAGTTTTAAATGTTTTTTATTTCACGCTTCCATCACATTCCCAGGCCATACTTTTAGTGGTATCAGAGCCCGGTTCGGTATTGTGGCTTTAGGATTAACATATTATTATGTGTTGAGCATGAACAATATGTCTAATTTGCTTCTGGAAAGCTTGTTTTATGGTATTGAAGCATAATTATATTATGCTTGATCAATAAAAGGTTCATTCGATGAGTTATTAAATAGTCATACTACCTAATTAGATTATGCATGCTCGAAACAAATGAGTAAAAATGGATGGTCAAGAACATAACTTACAGAGAATGGTATGCATGAGCTAGAGCCATATCCCTCTAGTGAGGGTGAGTAGGTTGGTAGATTCAAAGAATCTAGCAATAGATGATTTGAGTTTACAAACTTGTGAATCCTTTCTTAGAAGGAAGAAAGCTAGGAAAGCACTTTGTGGGACAAAGAATACTTGTCAAAAACGATCTATTCGATGGGACAAATGATTGGACCAAAATCGAGTAGTAGAGGGTTCACAAGTCTAGGGACTTCTAGAAAGTTCTGATAAATTAGACTTGAGGTGGAGAACTAAACTGGTTATCGAGGTGGTGCGTATTTAGTGAGAGTTCTTGAAATGTCCAAAAATGAGAATGAAATTCTCGTTCAGTGAAATTCATTCCGAAGAAACGATGTTGAACTGTCTCTGAGGTGGACATGGTTCGATCAATAGTTCTCTAAATTAGTTTGGTCGTTTAGATATGGACTTTCGAAACATCATCCCATTGTAAAATATGGTGTTTTCTTAAATCGCAATCCAGACACCATATTTGATATGGAATGGCAAACCTATGCCCTACAAAATTCTTAAATATGAGGAATGGTACTGCATACGTTAAAGGACTAGTGGGAGGAAAATTAGACTCAGAGTCTAATTTATATAGGTTTATTAAGGAATAATGCATACAACTCTTGTAATGGAAACTTTAACTGACCATGTCTAAGTTCTCCGAATGACGATCAGAAAACTCTGATTACCCAATGGGTACGAGTTTCTAAAATTGGACAAGGAGAAGCAATGTAGGACATCGATCTAGATAAATTGCTTGGAGCCATAAAATCCGCTATGGAGTTCAAATTGGGTTTAAATGTTCTACATACTTGTTTCGACAAGATCATGAGGTACATGATTTGGTCAAGAACAAGATAGAAAGTCAGTGGGAGCACAACTGTGTTCCAAGTGTTTTAGATATTAAAACGTCTTTGTTTATTTCGAATGATATAAAGATGCTGTAGAGTCTAAAACATGAATGTTGTTCATAAAATTCTCCATAATATGAATTGGATATCTATCTAGGGATAAGTTGTCCAAGATTCAGTCATGGTAGACTGATGAGGAGCTTAGATGTTTCACATCTCCTACGTCTTTGCTTTACCATGGAATGTTGTTCGGTGCACTAAAGCCGATGTTTCATATGATTTTTGAGCATAACAATGGATAAGGATTGAAGAACAGGTTATCTTTAATACCTGAATAAGGATTGAAGAAGAGCCCTTGACACACATTAATGGAGAGTTGGTTCTGGATGGCTATAGCGATAGTAGCTTATAGGATAAAATGAATAATATTTAATCTGAAAAAAACGTAATTCGAGATTTATGATAATATGGTGACATTGGAAAGGTTCCAAATGGAATACCCTAAGAATCTTATCTTAGAAAATTGAATGTATGAAAATTTTAAAGTTGTATTGGAAAATGATTAAGACCACAAAACAACACCCAGTTGTTGGATGGGCTACCTAGCATAGCCGTGCCGACAGTCACCTTGGAGGATGACAATTGTGCTATGGCACGAGGTAAAAGGCCCTAAATATCATCACAGTTCCAAGAAAAAATCTTAGACACCATCATCTGCTTGGAGTGATGATAGAAAGATGTAGCATGCGGTTGGACTGCAGGACATCTGCAGAAAAAAAAATAGACCCATTAGACCTAGCCGGTATCGGAGGCTGCTCATAATCAGATTAAAATGAGAACATGTGAGATTGGCTTTAAGGTCAAGTGGGAGATTGTTGGAATAGGTTACCAAAAGCCAATTAGATTAGCAGTTTTGAGAATTATTCAAGCAATTTTTATTTAAACAATATTGTTCCGACGAATATGATAAGTATTCATCTCCGTCACACGTATCTGTTGTGCATACCAAATTACGTTAAGCACTGCTTTGACATCACAACAGATGCCCACAAACTACTTTAACAATTGTGCAATAGTTGGACTGCGCATTGGATGACGGTCATGCAACCAACTGCCAAGGGTTGGGTTTAAAATCTTCCAAGTCAAGGACCTCGAGACTGGGCACCAAGAGTCATACTAGGAGTTTCATTAAAAGTCACATTCATTTGATGAGTCCCGTGTTTCACCGGTGACAGACGTCGGACGTCCATACTATCTTAGTGGGTCGGCTGGTATGTGTCGAATCGACTGAGCTAACTCGCGAAGATCGTCAAATGGAAGCCATGGAGGCTGGGTCGGTATGACCTCAGTCTTTGGCTCTGATAGTATGGGAATAGTTCTCAGACTTGAGGAATCACGGCAGCCACCTACATACAATGACTGTATCTTGAATCTGTGCGAGAGCTGACTATGTCACAGACATGTTCATCATAAGGCTTATCTAGTGCAGTCGGAGTATGTAGCGAAGACGGTTAGTTCCATGAAGAGGATCCATCTTGTCAAAACGTGACAAAGGTATCTCCTATGCACTTGGAGATGTGTTAACGCTCTATAAAATTATGGCCACAGTTATTGGTCGAATAGGAAAAGAAAGTTCCTATACCGAGCAATTTGGCATAACGCGATCTCATGTATTAAGCATAGACGCCTAGTTTAGGATGAGAACCGACACCTAGTTCCATACCCTAGACTAAGGTCGGGAGATGGTAGATGGTAGATGGAAGGACTGTACCCATATGGACTCGAGAGCCTAAAATTTTACATGGATATTAGCCTAGTCTCTAGTGCTATGAACAGTTGCTAGACGGCCACCCATGGTGACAGGCTTTCTTGATCAAGAGTTGATCAAGAATTATTAATTAAAATTAAATTTAATTAATAATAACATTTGAACACTAATCCAAGTCTTGCTGAATGGTGAACCTAAAAAGTCACACACAAATCACCAAGAAGGGACGAGAAATTAATTGGTGAATGAATTTCATAAGTAATTGGATTACTTATAAATGAGAGGGATCCATTGGATTTATAGGTCCAAGGATAAATTAATAGGATTAAGTTATATTGTGCTGGCCCTTATTATTTAATAAGTCTAATAATAAGTTGGACGTATTAGTTAATAAAGGCTTATTGGGGTCATATATTTAATTCAATTAAATATATGATCCTCTTAATTAAGTGGCTTTAATTAAATTTTATTTAATTAATATTAATTGGGTCTTGTATTTTAATTAATTAAAATTGATTCAAGCTCCATGGCAATGATTAGAAAAGAAAATTATTAACTAACAAATTCACCTTTGGAAAGTACCATGTTAGTCATCCTTTATTTGGAATAAAGAATTTTACTACATTACCGATGGTGAAAAGAACCTATACATATTTTAATGTATCCATACAAGGTATACATATGTATTTTAGTTAACCAATAAACACATAACAAAGCAAGAAAATAATTTCCTACACCCTAATTCCACCTCTTGGCCACCTCACTTAAAAGAACACTTGGTGTGTATTTTTCTGTCTAATTTGTTTCTAGCAAAGAAAATTGAGGTATCCTAATTTCGGCGTGATGTGGATGCAACTTTAGAGAGTTTTCATATTGAAGCCTTCGATGAATGGATCAAACCAAGGAGGTTCGACATAAATAATATCAAAAGGTAATCCTTGATTTATGATTTATGTACCTATCGTATTTCATTCAACCATTAGTCCTAAATAATTTTATTGTCGTTTATTTTTTATTAACTACATTGAACGCCCGGGAACTTCAAGCATACATTCATTGGAATTATGGTTTTATTGTATTATCATTATAATTACATATTTTATTATTACCGCTTCCGCTTGTGCATTTTCGGGCCGATGCACATACATTTTCCGATGCTTTCACCCCTCACTCTAATAAGTGGAGATTTTGACACTTATTAGAGTAGAAATATTTAGAGATGGGGTCCGAAGAATGAACTTTTCTTTTTTCTCCTTTTTTTGTTGAACTCCTCCAAAGAATATTATTAGAATAAGTATGTTTAGAATAAGAAGAATTTATTTCGTGCCTGTATGGAATAGGATTTTTTAGGAGGGTACCTCCATGGAGGAGGGCTTAACGGGTGCTTTTTGTGCCTACTTAAATGTTGCTTTATATTTCTACAAGAGAATGTTACATAACAACGAGGTGTATATATTATGAAGAAATCTTGCACGGAGCGAAGTTATTGTGCCTCCTCGGAGTAGGGTTTTTTAGGGGGCCCTCCTTCTTAAAGCAAGAATAAGGTGTCCACCTGAAGGAGCACTTAGTGCTTTCGTGGAGGAGGGCTTAGGTGCCTACATGGGATGGAGCTTACAGGTCCCCCAAAGCCATCTAAGTGCCTTCTTGAAGGAAGACTGGGTGCCTGTGTGGATTACAGGTCCCCCAAAGCCACCTAAGTGCCTGCCTGAAGGAGGGTTGGGTGCCTGTGTGGAAGCTCTGTCCCATGCAATAACCTAAGCCCTTCTTGTGTGCCTGTGTGGAAGACAGGGCTTTCAATGAGAGGGATGCCTTCCTCGTAAAATCCTTACAAGCAAACATATATTAACACATTGAAGGGTAAAATAAATCTCCAAAATAATTAAAATAAAAGATACTCCTTGACAGTTGCTAGTATGTAAAGATTTATTCAATGAGGGGGATGCTTGCTTAGGGGCAAGGCTTATTCTGTGAAGGAGGATGCCACCTTAGTGCGTTTTTTTATTTTTTCTTTTAAGGGGGATGCCTGCCTCGAGGCAAGGCTTACTCATAGAAGGCCTGTAGGTGGAGTAGATCCTCGTCCTCTTGTTCCTTGTATTTTTCACCAAGGACAACATTCTTGTACTCCCTAGTTGATGTATTGTTCAGCTAGTGCTATGAGATTAAAAGAATTGAGAGGGGGTTTCTTAGTTAAAGACTTGAAGAAATCCCCATCTTGTAATCCATGTATAAAAGCACAAATAAGTGTATTAGATATTGCAGTAGAGACCTCTAGGGCCGCTAAATTAAAGCGTTGAAGATACTCCCTCAGTGAATCCCCTTCTATATGTTGTAAAGAGAAAAGGCTCATGATTGTCTTTTGACATCGTTTACTACTGGCAAATTGATGGAGAACTAGAGAGGGAAATTCTCTGAATTATTGGATGGATCCTTAGGGTATTTGGTTGAACCATTGTCGGGTCGACCGTGTGAAGGTGGTTATTGAAAGGCACCGCGAGGTGCGAGTGGATCGGCCCGGGATCGCGCAAGCGGAAGTGATTAACATAAATTGCGTAAAATAAAATGAAATCACAATGAAACCATAATTCCGACGGGTGTACCCTTGGAGCTCCCGG
This sequence comes from Sesamum indicum, assembly GCF_000512975.1. Lineage (NCBI taxonomy): Eukaryota > Viridiplantae > Streptophyta > Magnoliopsida > Lamiales > Pedaliaceae > Sesamum > Sesamum indicum. The sequence continues at coordinate 417,482 of NW_011628048.1, forward strand.
GTACTCAATGTAGTTAATAAAATTAATGGGCTATTAGTATAATGAAATACGAGAGAAACAAAAATCGTAAATCAAGAATTACATTTTCTTGCTTTATTTCGAACCTACTTCATAGATTCATTCACCCAAAGCCTCAACATAGAGACCCTCTAAAGTCACGTCCACACCATACCGGAACATGGGATTCCTCAAGTCAATTTGGTAGAAAAGAATTCAAGTGTAGAACACTCCAAGTTTGCACAAGAGGGGGGTTCGGCCTAATGGACTGATTGGGAGGGACGAAATTACTTTTGTGTATTCATTCACTAGTTATTCCAAATAACTAATACATATATATATACATTGAATGGATGCATTAAAATATGTCTAGGTTCATTTAATCATCCATAATGTAATAATTCTTTATTCCAAATAAAGGATGACTAACATGGCATTTTACAGTCAATAATTTCTTTTTTCAATCATTTCCAAAACTTAATTAATGGGCTTGGGCTGAGTTTAGTTAATTAAAATAACATGCCTAATTAATTATATCCAATTTAATTAAAGCCCACATATATTTAATCCAATTAAATATACGAACCCAATAAGCCTTTATTAAATAATAAGTCCAACTTATTAAATAATAATGGTAAGCTTAATATAAATTAATCCAATTAATTTATTATTGGGCTTATCCATCCAATGGATCCATCTCATACATAAGTAATCTAATTACTTACGTAACTAATTCCCAATTAATTCCTCATCCCTTCTCGGTGATTCGTGTTTAACTCTTTAACTTCATCTTTTAGCTAGACTTGAGCTAGTATCCAACACTATTATTAATTAAATCTATTTAATTAATAATTCTTGATCAACCCTTTGATCAAGAAAGCCCGTCACCATGTGTGGCCGTCTAGCCACTGTCCATGGCACTAGAGACTAGGCAAAAATTCATTTGAACTTTTAGGCTCCCGAGTCCATATGGGTACGGTCCTTCCGTCTACCGTCTGCCGGCCTTAGTCTAGGACATGGGATTGGGCTTTGGTTCCGTCCTGGACTAGGCGTGTATGCTTAATACTTGAGATCGCGTTACGTCAAATTGCTCGACATAGTAACCTCCTCTCCCTATTCGACCAATGACTGTGGCCATAGCTTTATAGAGTATAGATACCTCTTCGACATTTTGACAAGGGATAGATCCTCTTCTTGGAACTCACCATCCTCGCTGGACAAAAAGGCATTAGCCTTCCGACGCCCAAGTTAGTATCAGATTTAGGAGAAAAATAATCATAACAAATAAAATAAAATGAGAGATTGTGATAGAGTATGTAATTTTGTGAAAGAAATCGTGCTGAGTGCAGCTCAAATACTAAAGTAAGAATAAAGAGTAGTTTCCCAAATTCTGGAGGGAGTCCCCGTAGAGGGATTGAAGGTGTCCCTGTTGGTTAAATACGGCAAAAGCACGAGTTAAAGTTGCAGCGAAATAGCAAGATAGTTTCCATCTTCTTGAAGGTCTGTCTGTTGTTGGGAGGCTGCAGGTATCCATGTTGAGCGTTGTTGCCTTTATTTACAGAGAAGGAGTCCCTCTTTGTAGGAACTTTGGGTGACCTACATTTCCAAGAAAGAAGACGAAAAATCCGAGGATAAAGCACGATCTTTTCCCTCCTTGACTTGAGCAGCACGTCTTTGGTTGGAGGAGGACTCCCTCTATATGAGGACTCTTGCTCTGTAAAGAGTCCTTCTAGGTCAAGGAGTCCAACTCTTAACCACCTCCTTTTCCCCGGGGCTAGGCTTAGAAGGCAAGCCTCCTTTCTTGGGCAGATCTTAGTGTACTAGGCTTTCCTTTTGGGCTAAGCCCGATAATATTTCAGCGGGCCGTCCTCATCCTGAATTGGTGGACCTGGCTTGGGTTTCAGATCTCTTCATGGGCTAAATGAGAGGGGGATGCCTTGAACCTCCTTTCTTTGCCAATCTATTTTCTAGGGGACACCCGCTAAGGACGCTTGCCTGTCTATTTTTTGGGGGGCACCCGCTAAGGATGTTTGCCAGATGTTCTTGGGCCTTTTAAAATGTTACGAGCCTCTCATTTCTTTCTTCCTTTTGGATCGTTTGAGCCTCTTTAGGCCAACCTATTTTTATGCACATCAGTGATTAAGACAAATCATAGGATAAAGTACATTGATATCCCCTAAGATTAGGTCAAATGCACAAACACCTTCTGTCTTTGCAGAACTATAAATACACCCCTTATTCGGTAAAAAAACTTTACACAAACATCCTCAAACGTGCATTATACTAACTCTCCCTTGGAGGCTTTACGTGTAATTTTACAAATTATGTGAGATATTTGTATAATCAAACTTAATTCTCATGTATTTCTATAATCATTTACCCTTAGATAAATCATAACCTATCATCATCTACAATAGATTAATTCATTTGATTGTTTGAATTTTTTTTATTTTTCTTTTAATTAATTAATCATGACAAAATATCATATTTTGTATAGCTATCCTACTCTCGCCTGATCAGGTTAGATCAACAAAAGAGATGCATGCGTTAGCATCAATTAGGGGTGGCCCCATTCCCTGCCTACCTCACTTTTGCTTAGCGCGAAAGACGTGAAAACTTAGAAGATAACAAAAGATGGACAAAACCAACCACACAATCACAAGAAGACGTCCCAAGATGAAATCGCCCAAAATCACAAAAGCTAATAAGATAGTCGAATCACCAGTTGCTAACTTTCCCAGATGCATCGTCAGATGCACCCCAAATGTTACTACTTATGATCATCTGCATGCATCTCTTCTCAAACATGATGCAGCTGGTGGGGTCTTTGTTGCATGCATTTGTCCTCTCAATTAACTTGCTTAATTAGACTAAACCGTAATTCCTTTTCCATCAACCAAAAAGAGCCTTTGACAAATATTATATTGATACTTTTTTATATTAAGTTCAACTAATTAGGAACATATATACCTCATCACTATGTTTGGTTTCAATTTTGACTTGTTTTGGTGTGTTCTGTGGAGATAAAAAGAGAATAATAAAGACAAATAAGTATTTATTAGAAATAGTGTATATGTTTGGACTTGCTTTCGAAAATAATATAAAATAAGTATGGTATGTTTGATGTTATTTAGTTAGAGACAAAAATTACTGTTCATTGTCAAATCATGTCTCTTCTATATATATTTATATATATGTATGAGTATGTCTATAATTTTTTAGTTGTATGGCCTACAATTAGTGTAGACTTATTTTGACAAAATCAGGCATTGTTTCAAAACATCTCAAAACACCACTAAAACTTTCAAAATAAATCAAGGCAAATATTGTCCATGTTTTGGGCTTTGAAGATGGACCAAAAATAAAACCAAACACTATACATGTTTTTTACAAAATTATAGACTTAAATGTATTTCTAGTTCTGTAATTATACCCCATTCACATTTTAGTTTTCTAACTTGTTTGTATTGTAAAGTAGTTTTTGTCTTTTTTAATTTTGTGATTTCAAGACAAATTTGATTGGAGTTTTCAAAAGTTGAGCAGAAAGTGGCCTTTGACAGTTAATTAAAATTGAAAAAGTACATTTTATTAGTTGATTAACAATGGCGTGGCAAGTGGTGGTTGATGAATAGAAAAACAACAGAAAAAGACCACGTGAAATAAGTTATCATGTTAGCAAAACTCAACATGTAAGATGTGTTTTACCAATTTTTAACCAACATATGACTCGCACATGCCAATTTCCGAACCTTGTTCTCAAATTGTGAAATTTAAAAAGGTGAAAGACCATTTATAATCTAAAAAAGTTATAGCACAAAAGTGTCAAATGACCGTAATTATAAAACTAAAATTTAGATAATTTACTTATAATTTTACAAATAATACGAGGTAATTAGCCAATGAACCCTCCTGTCAAACTTTTGTTTTACTACTTAATTCCAAAAACAACCTCAGTACCATTACATTTGTTATTACTTTAACACTGACTTAACTGTAATTTTTGTCCTGTATGATAGAGATTCGACAATTTCTATCGGGTGAAAGTGTATCTGGCAATTAGTTCACTAAGTTATCAAATATGTTTTTAAATTGAATAATTGTGTTTAACTTTCCACACCATCATAATTTTTTAACTGAAATAAATTGATTAATTACAATTATTTTTGTCGAATAAAAATATCTAACAAATCATTATAACAACCGTATTATGATAATGCTGGAATTTGCAAAATCCATGGGAATTTTTGACGTCCATGCCATGTTAGTGCATAAATGCAGTTTTTGAAAATTCTAATAGAAAAAGTCCGAAAATTAGTAAATTTATGAAGTAATTATTAAATCAATTTTTCATGGGACCAAAACTGCAAGTCCCATATGGACATGATGAGAATTACAATTAAGACTTTAACACTCTCATTAGCATTAGAATGTTATATTTATGCATACACACATATGCAAGTGTTCGAAATTAAAGGCCATGAAACATCATGTGCTCCCAATGTATGTATCATTACATAATCCACAATAGTTTTCCTCCAAATAGAAAATACTCTCTCTATTCAATGTACAAGCATATATATACACAAAAAAGCCATTTGTCCCCGGGAACTATTATGGAAATATTAAAGTATATGAAAAAAGTGAATGTACCCCATATAGCTCCGTCAATCACTTGTCCAAGGAACCAAAAACGCTCGCAAAAAAATAAATAAAATATTCCCTATATCATAAATTATTATAATTTAAAAAATATGACTAATCAATATTATTTGTTAGAATCAAACAAAATAATACAAAATTTTAAGTTTTGACAACGATTAATCAATATTTACTATTGTTTTACTTATGCCCTTTTCTGCCATAGTATCTAACTCTAAATAATATTTTAGGTTCGATTGCAGAAATAATAATTGATAAATAATCGTTATACAATCGTAACTAATTAAATAATTTTTATTTTTTACTTTTTAACTATCACAATTAACCATATAAAAAGGTCCGATGTTAGCTTCTTTCCACATCAGGTTGTTTTTCACTAACAACTACTTTGATGAAAAGGCACTTTAAATGAACCTAAACTCAGCTACATAGTTAATTATATTCAGAGAATAATTACTTGAATATGAGTGCATTCCCAGCCTTCTTCTCACGACTTAATTTTTCCATACTATACACATAAGAGACTCTCTCTAGCTCTCTCTCTCTCACACTGCAAAGACGAACAGTGGTGCAGGCACGCATTTTACATTGGCCACAGACGAGAAGTTTGAATGACTTATGTGCTTTGAAGTATGATTACGTCGCACGTTGCAAGAAGAAGAATTTGGACTTTGATGGCATCATACGAAGATGTGAAAGAGGAAAGCTATAGAAGATTGGGAAGAAGGGCGAAGATTTGGATTGGTTGGTTGGGATCAATCACGTTGAGCTTGGTAGGTGGGTTGATCTTGGCTTGGTGGGAGTTGAACTATCATCCCACCAACCATCAGCAGTGGATGGTGCCTTTGGGTCTCATTCTCTTCGTCACACCACTCATAGTCTGTTTGGCTGTGCTTACTTCAGATTTCTGCAACCCTAACGACCCGTACATGTCAACCCAGAACCTACCCGACACCTCACCCAAAAACCCATTTCATGACCCGGAGATATGAACTTTTCAATTTCCTGTAACCACTCCAATCTAATTATTACACGCTATATATGTCTTGCGATGACAACTTATGTTGGAAATTTCTAATTGATCGAGACTCTTTACTTTACAATCGCTTTTGTGCGGTATGGGTTGCAGTTTTATTGAATTTGCTTGTTAGTAGGATCACGATTTGACTTTGATTATCATGGATTAATACCAAAATCGAGTCCAGACTAGAAAAGTCGGTTTGATTTTAACAGCTGGAGCAATAACAATTAAAACGGCCCCCTTTGTGCACTTTGATGTGGAAATCGATATTTGATTTGGGAATTTTTCATTTTCTTCTCAAAAATGGATTAATTCTATGCTTTGCTTACTTGGATTTTTGACATAGGTATATGAGTGCTTCACCTAGAATGTTCAGAATTTCACGTCAGCGTCTTTGGTCCGAAAATTCAAAATCCCCGAATCATAAATCAGTTTCCTTACAAATTGTATAATGTCCAGCGAAATTTGTCTTAAATGTGCAAAATTTCTAAATTAATGTCTTTAATTGCAAGTTTCTACATTTACATGACCAAAAGTGTTATTCTTCTATTTTGACAGGACCAAATGTCAACAACCATTTTTCAAGTAATAATGCAGGAGTAGTGGGCTACAATCTTAGTAGATAAATTATCCTATATTACTAATTATATACATATATATTAGCGTATAAAGTTTTCCGTTTAATATAGAAAATGTAATTAGTTACTGAAGCAATTTGAATTTTAAAACCAAAGACTCAGTAACCAATTAATGAGCATAACAAATGCACAGAAATATTTAGGATAAATTGTAATCTTTAATTTTTTACTTTAAAATTAAGTTATTGACCATTTAATCTAAGTAAATAGTGTTTTTTTTAGATAAATTAAAATGATGAGACTATTTTTAGATCAAACTAAAATATTTAGAATAGCTATACGTACTTATTTTTCTGAAATGTGTCAAATACTTTAGTTAGATATGTCTATGTTGAATTCTTCTAAAAATACCTTTTAAGTTAATTCAAATATAATTATCATTTTACTTAAAATGTTAATTATACTCATTTTGTTAGATATTAAATTCTTTTTATTTTGAACAGTCACATTATTTTTTTTATGTTTAGTATTTGTTGTGTATCTATTAATTGAAGTATTGATGAGTTATTAACTGACTACTTTTCCATATTATAATTAAATTATTTTATTATTAGTTAATAAATAATTCGACAATGATTTAAGCTGAAAATATAAAAAAATATTAAAATTATACAGATATAAATAGCAGAGGGTATTTTGTCCGAACAATTAATTTAGGAGGTAAATATTATACTTCATTAGTTTGGGGATTGAAGGCGGCATGACATAGCTTGTTTGGTTTCGTTATAGTTATAGAGACTTAATGACTCAATTGATAAGGATGGCCAATGACCACTTCTCGTTATAGTGTTCTGGTTTGATTTACTCTGTGAAAAAATTATATTAATGGATGATCTGTAAATATTCTTAAAAATAATCTATGATGACAGAAAACGAAATTCCTCTAAATTTTAGAGGTAAAAAATTAAAAAGAAAACAGAAAAAGAAAGGTCTAGTTATGTAAAAGGGTCGAGGGTAATGATATTAGGGAATTAAATAAGAGAAAAGGCCAGAAAGTTGCCTTCCTCGGTACAAATTTTTGTGTCTTGCAGGTGTAGTCTGATCAACTAGGGGCGACCTTTACAGTTAAGATTGAAAATTAATGTGTGATAAACTAAATAAAAACTATCGTCCGTTTGAATTTGTTTACATTTTTCTTTTCTTTATTTTTCAGTTTTCAATATCTTCAATTGGGTGAAAATGCTTTATTTGATTTTTGTGGGAAAAATTCAATTTCCACCACTCCCTCATTTCCACATATCACCATTCTTGTAAGCAACTAGTAACGTAAAATAATATATCATTATACTCTCATTTTCAGACACCCACAACACATCAAACAACAAATATAATATTTCAATGTATTTGCTCATTCCACGTACACAATATCGACAATCAAATCAAATCATTCATCACTTATATACTTTCAGACAAATCAATGGCAACATTAACCACAAATTCATATAACAGTAAAACCACAAATACAGAAAGCATATATAGA